>NW_027152913.1:23948-56223 GCF_002600585.1 Cystoisospora suis
AGGTTCGAATCCTGCCGCCGTCGGTTGTTTTCGTTCCATTCTGAGTGAGAAGAGCCGCACGTCAGAAAAGCAGACAGCCAGATGAGTTCCACGGGTACTACTTCCAGCCACAGAGGTGGGTCTGATACTCTTGACCGTGTGAAACTGCGGAGTAGCAGTCTTCAACACTATCACCGAGTCGAAGCAACGCAGCAGCCACACCCGTGGCTCTGGCACAAGGCTAAGCACTGATGCCCAGACGACCCCGCTCACCTGAAAGGCTCTGGCGCGACGCTAAGCACTGCTGCCCAGACGACCCACTCACCTGAAAGGCAGGTGCCTGCCACTGACCACAAGAGCACTTGAGGCCGTGCCAACTCCAGGATCCAAGCTTTCCCCCGCACTGCGGGAAGCACAACACGAGAAGAAAAAAGGCCAGCTTGTTCGGAGCTGCTTGGCTGACATAGTCTGGCGCGGTACCTATATGTTTTGGTCTGCAGAAGCCGTGTGGGTTCGCCTCTACACATACCGTGACGCAGCGCGGGCAGACCATCAGAAAAAGAAGACTGCTTGGGGGGCCGCCACTTTCGCCTGGCCTTGGGTACTCCGAGACGCAAGGAACTAGCGCAAATATCACTATGAGTACCCCTGGATTGTAGTCCGCACGCAACGCGACTAGAGCATGGGCAACTATTGAGGCACTCCCGAAGGTGTCGACATTGCAGATGCCAGTGCCAAGTGTGTTTGCTCAGTACAGGACGAGGCGCAGCATCGGCATCATTAGCCGGCTCAGAGGAAGCTTCTCCCGGCCACTGGGCCTGAAAAAGCACATCGTTTTCGAAATAGCTTCAGAGAAATGCCAAGCTCGCGCTCCTGTTGCTTTTAGTTTTGGAGGCTCCGCGGTCTGTCGGCTACTCTCACTCCGATGCTCGAGTACAATCCGTAACTTCTTTTCCCCACGACGGATTGCTCCAGACTGCGTTTTCCGTGCAGAATCGCGTGTCCAGATGAAAACTCACTTCGCCGTTAAGTCAGGCTAATGCCGGCTGCCCGGTGGAGCCAGGCACCCTACAACATGCGTGAGTGTGTTCTAGTGCGTCATCTGTCCGACCCCCGTTGAAAACGTCATCTGCTTTTGACAGGGGGCTGCCGGGCGGCCCGGCCAGTGGCAAGCCTTCACGCCGCAGAATGCGCCGTCCCTGGAGCGAACTCACATGGGGTCGTGGACAACAGAGTTTGCCTTGTTGTCCATCCAGTCCCTCCATCCACTCCAACGGCTCAACGAAGACGCTCGTGCAAGGCTTCAAGGTAGATGTCAGACCCTGGAAAGACGACCAAACGTACTAACCAGCGAAACCAGGCGTAGCGCTGCCGCCGTCCTCTCTGAAGAAGAGAAACCTGGTGAACTTCCCTCGAGATAACAAGACCACGGCCCCGTATCTTTGCATCAAGGGACAAAACGCTAGACCTTGGGATGCTACGTCAAAGGGACAGGGGGAGCGCCAGCCAGCCTCCGGCAGAGTGCATACAGCGCGCCCTCGAGTAGAGCTATGTGTACTGCCGGGAACCGGGACAGTGTATGCACGAGGAGAATCCCCCTAGAGCGTACACCTATCTGTACCGCTGACAATGAATGGGAAAGAAATCAGGCGCAAAGCATCCAACTGAGCTCGCGACAGCAAGGCGGGCGTTCCGCACACTAAGTTTAAAGAAAACAGATCACCCGAGCGACGTCATACAAGGTGCCGATAGTGCTGCGCAGTTAGGCTCGAGGCCTGGCGCGTGACGGGCCTTCGAATTCTCTTGCTAGTGATAAGGCCTCGCGGCATTGATTCGAGTACTGATTATTTTGCTCAGTAATTGTTGTCTATCCCAACAGCGGCAAATCATCAGCCTGGGCCTGCGCCGGTTTCAATTGCAGCTAACAACGGCGTGCGGGAACAAGCACGTAAACACGGGCCGCCCATACATCGATGACTCTCCAAACACTCTGAATTCTGCAGGCTGTACCTCTCTGGCATGCGTTTTAGTCCTTGCACCAGCTGTAGAGCTTGAAGCATGAGGAAGAACACTATTCTCCCCGAAAAGCACTTGTCGGCAGAGCCTGGGACAAACCGAAGCACAAACCCGTAGCTCCAGAATTCTTGCTTCACCGGTAGCCTGATCGACTACAAATCGGCACGCGTACCAGCAGACCCTATTTATCAACAACGTAGCACGCCCGCCAAATATGTTGCTCGCGGTCGGACAAACGGGGCAGGGGCCTTCTCAGCTCTTCCGACTAAGGCAACCCTCGGGTACAGACCTAAACTGCGCTGTCCTTGCGTGCTCCGTCAAAAGAACCGTAACTCACTTGGGTGGCAGGCCCCGCGTAGTACACCCGCTTCCACCGTACCTGTTCACTTCTGGGTCTTTACGTATTTGGCCTATCTCTCTGCTACCCCTCCTTCCCTCCATATATATATATATATGCAAATCCAGCTATCTCCGTATCACTATCTGCATTCATCCGCGCATCTACCCGTCTATCTGCTTGTGCCCGATTTACCGTTCTATGCGATCATCCTATCAGTTAGTAGCTAAGTAGCCGTCTACGCTAACCCGATCAGCCGAAGAAACGAGCGTACGGCCACGCCTGCGAGGTCGGATCGCTCTGTTGTGCCGCACGCCGCAATTCGGACAACGTCAATTTGCCTGGGGGTTTTGACTGGCTACCCTCGAGACCTAACTACCCGGTGCATGCATGCCGAAGATGATGTTTCGAGGAACCAGCCCGTGAGACCCTATACACTGTGACCACACCCGGGTAGCTGAAATGGTCTCAGAGCAACAACGTGGAGAGACTTCTCTGTCCAAGTGAAAGATAAGGGTCATGAATAGAAAAACGCCAGCATCGCAAGCCCCCACGAGCTCGACGAACCTAACCTGCAAGCAAACATGAAACCGCCGGAATCACTGACAGGTGCCCGAGACAGGCATCCGTTCTCGGAGTTCTCCCTGACGTCAAAACATTGGCTGCCTAGCCTCGCGCCTTTCAATAGCGGGATGTCGGAGTCGACGGAATCCAGCCCGACTGAGGGCGTTGTCGACTGTTGGCATCTTGTCGGATATTTCTGCTTGGATTCGAACTCCGAACCCCTATTTTCAAGCGCAGGCAAAAAGGGAAGCTTCTGAGAAGCTGCTACGGCGAGACGCACAGCCTTGTGCTCCGGTGTGTTCGCCTTCAACACAAAAACAGAAGAGCGTATGGATCAGAGAAAACAGGGTGCCTCACAGACGTACACGGTTGTCGGCTCAGCACGGATTTCATCCTCCTCGGCTTTCATCAGGATGACCGACATCTCCGACTAAATCTGACCCGTTGTACTTGCAGGTGGGGGTGTTTCCGTCTCTTGACTGGGGAGTACGCGACTGTAGTTGTAGACATTTTTCAGGACAACATCCAAGATGAGGACACTGAGGCATGCCAGACAGCCTGTCCGTTCCAATATCGGTCATGTTTGGCTTGTCACCTTACGCGAGGGTGGAAACCCCAGTACGCTGCTAAACCCCGTTTAGTCGGTGGGCGCTAACGTGGTAGAACAGGATGCGGTGAAGGAAGACGACAGAGCCTGAGCACGCCACGCTGGGGCTGGAAACAGAGCCTTGGTGATACGAGACACTGCCCGAGTGCTCGGGTATTAGCGGCGTATGAATGAGGTATGCCTGATTGCTAGCGTTGAATGGATTTCTGTTGCACGAAAACACCGCGCGCATCCGCGTGGTATAGAGCTACTGTGTTCGTTAAAGTATACCTGCAGAGAGCACCGGAGACGGGAAAAGAGAATCAGCTGTTTGATGAATCCGGGGTTAGGAGAAGCCCTGGGACAGCGGTCCCGTATACCGCGCAGCACTCGCAAAACTGAAGAACATCACAGGGCATCTCAGAGAACTTGACCCCTGGACACGGGAGTACGTCACTCGCCCCATTAGCAGCACATTCAGTCATAAATACGGGTATGCACTCAAACACCGCAACAGCTTGTCCTAAGCGAAGAGATGAGACCGAACCACGAAAGCAAGAACAGCTGAGAAACCGAATCTCTTGAAAGAAACAGGCCGCAACTCATGAGGGAAGAGTGGAGGCCGGCACACAAAATTCAGAATCGCCTCCTGTGCACGACCCACATCCACGACGGCAGGCGATACACTTAGGCCTGTGTGTGCGCAGAACAGAGACCTCTTTGTCTTTGTGCTGCTCCACAGACACAACCCTTGAGAGGCGGATCTCCTGGGTGACGGTTTGGTATGAAGGACCAGCACCACCACCAGAATTACGACATGCGAGAACTCAGACAGGAGAATGGGAAAAATACAGTCGTTCACGGCTGCTGAGGAAGACTCACTGCATGCAAGTCAGCACGAGAGCCACTAATGTGAGGCTAGTCCGCACGTAACTCTCTCTGGTACAGCCAACCTTACAGACCTTCCTAGAGAATATAAATGAAGCCTCAGTTGCCTGACTCGGCGGACTGCCCGCCCTGGCTACTATTCGTGTTCGGAGCGTCAGCCAAGACTATCAGACCCAAGAAGCCCATTACGCATCCCGCTGCCAACGCTCAGCTCCCACCTGAGGGAGGTGGCTCTAATGAAGTAGAGAAAAACGGGCCACATTTGTTCTCATCGGTGCGATTTCAGACTGTAGCCAACGGACCACTGCCCGTTCAGACACAAGGTACGAGAAGCCAATACCATACCGTTTGCTGTTGCCATGTCCTCAGGAATGAGCGGCTCCGAAGCACTCCCACGGCTGGCGTCGTCCTCAGCGAGAAGGAACGCTGTGACGACCGCGCTGCAGCGGGAAACCCCCTCGTGACTGGAAATGTAGAACACAGGCCAGCTGGACACCAAGTCAGTTAACAACTCGAAGCGTCGTGCGTCTAAAATCGAACCTGACACGGGGAAGAAGGCTGTGACGCACGAGTCATCGAGCGGCACTGAGATAGGCAGAACCTGTGTAGCAACAGCCTCGCATCCGGAAGTCCTCCTAAAGAAAGGGCACCGTCTCCTCCACGAAACAGATACAATTCGACCCGTAGCCCCGCCTTCGAGGTGAAAACCAGGGTTCTGTCTGTGAAAAACGGAGATTCATCTGTCGACAAATAACTACACGGTCGAAGGTTTCAGCCACAATTTCATGTATATCATTAGTCCAGTTGCTCAGTCGTGACAAATGAGCTCTACACTTCTCCCAACATAGCCGGTGGAGGGAGCCAGTCAAACAAGCGGCTCGACGCAGATGAAGGCCGCCGACGGTAAACAGATAAAGGCCAGGGGGGAAGGCGGGGGAGAAGAAGATCTCTCGGGTAGTATACCGTCTTCTCGAAGGGAAACAAAGCACGACTACTGGTGGGAAGAGCCGCATGACACCAGAACAAACCAGCTGGTAAAAGCATCCCTAGAGTGTGGCGTCCTTTCATCTTGCATGTTTTCTTTGAATAGATGAGAACGAGGACAAGATCCCTTAGGAGGGACTAAACTCAAGAACGTGGCTCCTTCTCGTGATCGGACACATGTGTTTGGTAACTGGGCACATCTGTAGGGGGAAGTAGATCACGAGAAACACTGAAAAGATATAGTTCTCATGATCCATTCACACGTAAGCAAGCACTGTCCTCACATGGTGCTTGCTTGGCTGGGAGGGGGTCTTAACAGTTTAACCTGCTTTCTGCATACCGTTAGGAGTCCTCGCAGTAGCATTCTACTTACCTTCTCTCACTTGAGAGATATGCTACTTGGAATAACCAACTACTACATGAGTATGTACAAACGCATGCTTTGTAAGTGTCTGGAATGATGAGACAAATTGCCCGGGTGTATTCATGCAAGCAGACTCACCAGTGTACTAAGACACGGCCTGCCTCTGCGCTAACAACCGGAGAGTCAACGCGGATGCCTTCCTTCTCTTCAACTGATTGTTGCTTTCCGTTTTTCTCCGTATCTTCTTCTAGAACTTCTCCATTCCCTGGAGGTCCGCATCTCGAAGTCTCAGGCGTTCCACCCGTGTCCAGACCACTCGATGGCGGAAGCGTCTTCCTTGTCCTAGTAGGAGCGGTAGCCCGTTTAATGAAGTCTATTGCTGTAGAAAGGTGTGTCAAGAGAAGCTCGTCTTCCGTATCGCGTACATTGATCTGAAGATGTTTAAGATCAACCCTACAGCAAATGGTGTCTTCTCTGTCTGAATTGTGTCCTTCCCTGTCTTGTCCTTCTTCTTCTCTCTTTCCTGTATTCTTTGCCGTCTGTGCCGCTTGAGAAGTAGCGACGTTACTAGTGACTTCGGCGCGACAAGAAGAAGCTGATCGCTCTGGACTTGTCAACGTGTCACGAGTATATGCAACTTGAATGTGGTCTCTCAGGTCAACCGTTGAAGAATCTGACCAGGTGAAGAGCAGGGTGTCTAGATGGAGCCCTGGGCCTTCAACAGAAATATCACAGTCTGAGGCAAGAGTTTGCTCCGACGAGGTTCTCTCCCTCACATTCTCTGGCCTCGCCCCAGAAGCTGAACAGGGGATACGAACATTTCCAGCATTCAAAAGTGTAGACGAGGGGATAGGGGCAACAACCTGCGATGACGAAGGAGATGTAGAAGAAGGTTGTTGAGAGGGAGAGACAGACTGGAGACTCTTTGAAGTAGAGACAACTTCTTCACATCCTGGATCATTCGACGAACACCACGGTGGCTGGAGATTCCCGCAGGTAAGAACGGCTGTGATGCCATGAGCTCTTAGTGTATGGACATCTGAAGCGGCTTGCATGTCCCCGAGGAACACGTTGGGGTGGACTTCAAAAAGCTGAGCTGACATTTTTCCTCGTTAAAAAACTCCAGTCAATCAAAGCTCTCCATCATCGGAGTATAAGCACCCGCCGCTCTGGTTAACAGTCGCGTGCGCTTGTTCGCTGGGACAAGATCTCGGACAGATACTTGGGTTTGTGTTGTCATACAGGCTTACATGTACGGGCAAAGACAAAGCACAAACTGGGGGTGTACATGTCTCCGCTGTACCTGTAGAGACAGAGGGGAAGGTCTATATATGTGTTATTCGGAGTTTGAAGAAACAGAGAACCACTTTGCAGATGAATTTGAGGAAGGCTCATCGTTCATTACAGCGGAAACTCCCTTGGAGAAAGGACGAATGACGTCGAGTGCCCTGACTATTGGGAGTGCGTGAGATAAGAAAAACGCAGCTAGATAGTGGAGCTGAAGATGTCGGATGCCAGCCAGCTGGAAAGGAGAGTCTCTCTCATTTCGGTCGAGAAACTCGGAGAATTTCGATGACTGACTGCCCGATTTGCGGCCCGCGCAGTCGAGGCATGCATTAGTGGTTGAGAGGCAACCTCCGGTGAATGTCTGTCTCTCAGAATGGAACCTTGGTCATGCCGGCCTTGTTGAGATAGATTGCGTGATGCAGAAAGACTCGAAAGAATAGCATGTTTTCTTGGGTTTCACCATTCGAGGAGCTCCTCACGGATGTAAAGAAAGCTGATAGTACGCAACGGCATGGAGTATGAAGAGAGAGCCACAGGAATGCAGCCGGAATAGAAAGACAGAGTCAATACTTGGTTGGTAAGCGAGGGGAGAAAGCCGAGCTTACTTGGGCTCTCGTCTAGTTCCGCTCTGCTACTGTCGATGCTGATGTCTCACCCAGGCACACGACACTGCATGCAAGCTTTAACGCTTCTCTGCATGCCGTCAAACGGAAAACATTTCCAAAGCAACCTTCGATGATCTGTCCCTTCTACGCCTTACTTCTCTATCATAGTCTACAAGATCACCTGAACGCCTCACACCTATTACTAGAGCTGAGCTGGTATGTGGTGAAGGACAGTCCTGTATGGGCCAGTACAGTCAGGGTGAGAGCACGCCTCGTTTGGGGCTGGATGTCAGGGTAGCCATCGATTGCCCGTCCCTCTCCACTCACCTTACTAGCCGGCGTTAAGGCCGTGTGTCTAGACGTGGCTTCGCCTTCTAGTCTCTCTCCAAGGAATCTTGTTGTAATGAAAGTCCAGAGGGCCAGGCAATGGTAATGTCGGACACAGTCTGGCCGTCGATGCGACATCATTGTCGCACTCTCCTTTCCCCGTCTTCAAAGGCCCCCGCGCAGCGTAGATGAGAGAGTCCAAAGCCCTTCAACAGCACCCATCCTCTTGCTACTACTTTCGACGTCTTGCGAAGACGAGCTTTCCTTTCATCGAGTCCGCAGGACACGTGTATCGCAGAAACTGGAGAGCGGTCAGGTCCATCTTAAGTACTACAACGTACACTTCTCCATGTGCCCTGGGGCCTCCCCGATTCGTTTACTTTTCGGAAGCCTCTGCCGAAAGGACTTTTTTCGATAAGGCGAAGAGCCGCCACTATTTCAAGCTGTCTGCATGACGACAGGCAAACAGTTACCCACATCCGATTGACTCTCCCCCTCTCTCTGCTAGTCGGCGCTTGGGTTCTGTGGTTGTCTGGGTTCCTGGCCACCAACTTCTCAGGCCTGTGCTTGGTCACCTTCCTATTTGGGGACTTTTCCTGCGGGATTCCCAGACATCTGCATCTTGTTCTACGGCACACAAGACCGCTGCAATGCCACTCCACGCGCAAGTGAGATACCCACCTGGCCGACCTGTTTGGGCCGCCTCCAAACCACCAAGTTGATCTCTTTATTCCTCCCTGTAGCTAAGCACATAGACCCGCAGCGTTGACTTAGCTGCATCGTATATATCCCGAAGAACACACCGTAGTCCTGGCGTTGTAGGACTGGTATAGAGAAGTGCCCTGTCTTACTCGCGAGACACTGGTGAGGATGTTTCTTTATCTTATGTTTCTGCTCCTGAGCAAAGAAGGAGTGCCTGTCTTGAGAACGTATGCACTTCACATCTATATATGCGGACGTGAGTACGAGCATGTTCGCAGGAGATCACATGTATTCCCGTGAGTGTTCCCAAGCTTCGAGCCAAGACCAGTCCCGTGGTGACCGAGACTGTCGGGTTCCCGTGTGTGTCTCAAGAGACGTGCAAGGACTACATTTCAACCCTCTTTTCTGTCTCGACAGATCCTTGGCTGGCATCGGCTCGCCGTGGCGCCTTCTCTCCAAATCTTCGCCGACGGGCCGCGTTTTCTCTTCAATGCGGGTGAAAATGTTCAGCGGTGAGGACAGCAGGAAAGGAGGCGGAGGGGAGAGCTGAGCTGTTGCCACCTTGGAAAAGTTGCCATTTCTCTTTCAGGCTTTGACATGGGGCCCTTTTCATAACAATTTCAGGTGTTCCATCCTGCCTTGCGGATCGTACTCTCCTCTTCGGGACACATCTGCGGAAACGCTTCTAGACTGACGCTGAGCTTCCCTCAGTACGATCACCGGCGCCCAACCACTCCAACAAGCCAATGTTCAGAAACCTACTCTTTATGGGTAGCCCAGTCCGCCGGTGTTTTGTAGGCCCGTTGCCACTCTCCAACTTCATTGGCTTGTCCCTTCACCCCGCTCATTGATGTCTGGTGCTCTCCTGTCAGGTTTCACTTGGAGCACAAGCTGCACCTATCCCGGACAACAGACATCTTCCTTACTTCAGTATCGACTACGACGGTTGGGGGACTGCCTGGGCTTCTTCTAACGCTTGAGGGTGCTGGAACGAACACTGTGCGATTGTGGGGCCCGCCTGCGGTTCGAGATTTTATCGAGATGGCATGCGCCTCCTTTGCGGGCTTGTAAGTGTTGTCTCCACACGAAAATTCACTAACCGCTCTATACAAGTCGAGCTAACATGTGCGAGTTGATGGTCGAGTGTCTTCTCCGTAGCCTACCCAGGACGGTTCTATATTTCTCCGTCTCCGGCTGACCGGCCTTTCCGATATTAGGGTGAAATTATGCGAGCGGTTTTCACGGCCGTAAAGGGGACACCGTGATTTCCTGTGCGACCGCGTGGTTCCCGGGGTTCGGCGCTGTCTGTTGCCGAAGCTACAAGCACGGGGAGGTCAAATCGGAAGGGCTATCTGAGCACTCTTTGAGATAGGTGGTGCCAGGCTTCCTGGCTCAGGTATTTGGATTTCACCTTTCTTAGGGCTTTTCCGTTCAGGTGCCCTGGCAGCGTGGTGCTTCTTTGAGGTTCGAAAGGAAGGGGGTGACGCACAGATTTGCGTCCCGTCGGTTCCGTGCTTTTCAGCTGTTTGTTAGGGTCGCTTCGATGATGGTGAATACGTACGCTAGGGCTCTGTTCAGAGCATGCAAGCGAGCTAGCGCTGGCCATAATGAAGGCATCACAACTTGTTTACCGCATCTCGGATTTTTGAGGGGTGTCAGACCTTTCCCGCTTTGTTTCATTCTGGCGTGATAGCCTCCGTAGATGCGTAGACGCCCAGCACAGTGTAGTCGTCCGCATATGTCAGCCATGAACTCGTAGAGGTGCGGCACCCAGAACCCGCGGGAGACTGGAGTAGGCGAGTTTCAACAGGTGCGCAGTCAGACAGACATCTGGCATCTGTCTCCGAGTTGCCTGCTATTTCGATGATTCTGTCGCCGATTTCACCCACTATATAGACGGAGACGGCACACTGTCCATTCCCGTCAGAGATGTCGGTGGCTCGTGGTTATGAGAGTGACCTGAGCATCGTGAGAACGGACAAGTACTGCAGGCCGTGGAACCAGTGCAGTGGGACGGATCTGCCTACTGCAGAATGACACTGAGGATTATTGGCTGACTTTCATTTTGGTTTGTGTGTCTGCTGATGTATACTTGTAGGCGAGGAATCGACATCGAGTATCACATTTTATCACCCATACGAGAGAAACCATCGCAGCCGTCATCATCGCCTTCCTCCCCCTCGTCTCCTGCGTCGGTGTCTTCCCATGCTTCTCATCTCACCTCCGCCTGTAGAGACGTCGCGGGCGCCAACCGCAACCAGTCCGCTACGGACTGTGCAAACTTACATCAAGACGCCACTGCAGCAAATAGTAATAATAAGGGAACTAAGGAACAATCGCCTCAGCGACGTGCTGCAGGGAATGATGGAGGGAGCACCGCTGTCGATGGATCAGCTTCCTCAACCCCGGAGAGAACCGGTCTGCAGGGTAAGATGTCCTCAGGCAACGGTGGTGCTGCGGCCACCCTTGGTGAGTACAGTTTGCCTTCGGGTCTAACAGTTTCGGCGCTCCTCTTGCCACACTCAAGGCGCTGGGAGCGATTGAACTCTTCCAGCAACAGATGGTGGAGGGACTTTTTGACAGGACGAAGGAAGGGAAAAGACAAGATGGGGAAGTTTGGAGAGCATACGGCTGGAACCTTGTCAACGTCTTCAGAGCAGCACTTTGCGTCATCTTGCTTGGAATCTGAATGCGGAGGGGTAGGCCAGCATGAGCACAGCGAGAACCCGCTGCTTTCTGGTGAGGAACTCTCTGGCAGAGGAGAGCACGTGGGTGAAGACTTCGAGGGTACACACTCGGGAACTAGCCCCGAATCCGTCAGACAGAGTAGGAAGACACCTTTGTCTGCAAAGGACAACCACGAAGCGATGCTGTCAGAGGACGACAGGGACAAAAAGAAGAAAAGGGTAAGGCACCCAGGGATACGACTGGCAAGAATGAAAGAAGGACGTGAGTTTTGGTACGTGCGGCGTGCCGTTCCTTTGCTTCAACCGATGAAACTCTTCAACACCCAGGAGCACCATCACCACGCACATCGTCAGTCTGAAGATTGCCTGCCGATAGGTGTATTCAAGGCTATATAACGCAGGCGTCCGTGTGTTGCTCTAGGCTTTCATGCGGATTCCACTTTAACACACTCTGATCGGGTACCGGAAATATGTATCTGCATGAGAAAGAAATGGCTTACGTCACCCTCGTTCTTCCCTTGTAACCGCCATGAGGCTGGCTCTCCCAGCCGGTTCCCTCCACATTCAACTCCCTCGCGTGCGTCAAGTTGGATACACTCTCTGGGCTTTTCTCATCAGTTCGACTCCCGCGCGTAGCAGTGGAGGAGAGCAACGGCAAATGCCTTGCAGTCAATAGGCTGTCCTCGGTGCGTGAGCCCAGGTAACGCACCTACGACCATGAAACGGTCGAAAACATCGCTACTCTTGTTAACCGAGGCGAAGTCGTCACACCAAGGGATTAATTAAAGCCTCTCCTCCGTCAGCAAGTGCTTTCCTTTTCACTGGGCTTCATTCTTTTGTCGTGCACCTGGCCACAGGGCCATGGGCCCACCGCGATATGCCTGGCCGTAGAGCTATTCCCTTCTGCGAACTGTGCCCGCGGGCAAAGTGCAATACCAGTCCTGCTACGATTCTTACGTTGTATCTTTCTTCGCAGGCCTGCCCTAGTCCGCAACTCTCAAACGAATCCGTGGTGGATCCTAGCACCGCTCCGACAAAAGGGCTTCTTGCTTGTGCGCCGAACAGAACAGCGCTCGACACACAAGGAGGCGATTGTCAGGCGAACCACCAGGCTCGGTGCAACGACGATATGAACGACTGTGTTGTGTACGTGCTCCGGAGCCCTGACGTGCGGGGGCGGTTCCATCCCGAGAAAGCTAAGAAACTTGGTGTGAGTCTGCAAACAAACTCGAAGTAGCCACGCGCGTTTCTCCTTTCGCGTCTGGAATCGCTTCACTTGCGCTTGACCGTCCTTGTCCGCGACAGACCAGCCGACATTTCGAGTGAGAACGCAGTGTCCGATGAGCAGTTTCTTTTGATCTGGTGTCTTCCGTAGTTCATGGGCATTGGGGGGTTGTTCCCAGATTTGAGGAGAAGGGGAAGGTTCTCGACTTGCATCACCTTCGCCTCCTCAGAATCGTCTCATCGGCTATGACCCCTCCGTTCTGCAGGGGGTTTCGCTCGGAAGAGGCGAAGGAGCCTTGACAGCGCGGGTAGTGACAGTGGGTGCGGGGAAGGTTTGCCCGTGTGCCTATGCGCGTATGTTTTCCGGATGGCTTTTGCTTTCTGTTCACCTAACTACGTCAGCAAGGCAATGCTTCCGAGACAATGGCGCAGTCACCGCGAGACGGTCGTACACGTGTAGCACCAAATCTTACTGGCGTGCTCGATCTGCCCGCTTGCTGCGATTGCCTGCCCGTCGGAGACATATCTCCACTGTAAACACAATGTGGTTCTATCTCTCACCATTGTGTGGATGACTTGAGCGTCGCTCTGTAGGTGCCTGTCGGACCGCTTTTCGGCCGACTAAAGAACGGGGAGGCTATTAAGCTCCCATCGGGAGAAACGGTCAAGCCTGAAGACGTCTGCGACGCTGTGGAACCGGGCCAGACTATCATTGTGGTTCATTGCGTCGAGTCTCAGCAGGCCGCCTACGCGGTGAGGAGCTGATTCATCACGCGACAGGCAGTCAGTTCTCTCCTTCTTGGGCGCATGGTTTCGCAAATCCGGCTATACCTTCCCTGTCTCTCTACAACGCCTTCTGCGTACGGTCCGTGAAGCTTCTTTACTGTGAAGCTGGGCGCGGATGTAATCCTGGGAGCGCTATCAGATAATAGTCCGCGGCCTCTGCGTCTTCGGCAGATGTGGTGTTCCCACGCTCACGAGGCTGCTGCACTTTGCAGGGTCGTTTGCACCTTCCCGCCCGAATGCAGATTGTTTCACTTAGTCGGCGGTTTCCGTTCATCTACGCGACATCACAGCGGGACCTTTTCGAGAGAGCAGAAGGTCTGCGAACTTCGTAGAGAGGCGACTCGGCAGTGGTGCTGGCTCCTGTCTAGCGTGTTGGGTGAAACTAGAGCTTCGGGGAGCGTTAGAGTCGGCGCGGAGGATCTTTGTCGCGGCGAGCTGATATGTATCATTGGAGCACTCACCAAACAGCTGCCGCAGCTTGGTTTCCCACATGAATGCTGCATTCATGTGGGCATGTGGGAACGAGTGGCTCACTGAGGCCATCCATTTCTATCCCTGGCACTTGCTTTCTCTTTTGATACAGCGTAATCATCTGCGGGTCAATACGGACACCCTGGCATTCGTTTTCCATATGACATCCTCACTACAGGTAAGTGTCTGCCGGTGGTGTAGTTTCGCGCCCCAGTTGGGAAACTCTGCTACAAGCTCCTGCATTGTAAGGAGCTGCAAAACACTTGCGCTACGAGGTCGTGACGTGATGCCTCTCCTAGCTTTAATCAGAACGTCATAGTCCTGTTGGCCAGCAGGTCTGCTCGGGTGCTTGGCATCTTACAATGCTCCCAGCAAACTGCCGAGTGCAGCCTGTCCTTGGGCCTTGTAAACTGTGCCGGTCCTCAGCCGGGAGCCGCGGCATGAGAGACTCTGGCAGTCAAGGGCGCGGGTGTGCGGGTGTTTGTACTAGGGCGCAGCAAGGTTAGGTGTTGAAGAAGACGAGTGCTTTTGGGGTCGCGTTGATTAGGCCTTGAAGCGCTTGGTACCGTTGTCCGAGCTTCGGCGTTGTTCCTTTTCAGGTTCTGAGGTCCCCGGAGTACAAGCAGCTTGTGCAGTCGCTTTCTGGTCCAGAGACGGTCCACATTTTATGTGACCAGTAAGGGCTAGTGGGTTGTCCATTGCTCGGAGCCGGTTCTCTGAGTAGTGAATTTGACTCGGGCATTGAGGCTTGCAGTACACAGAGGTTGGACCGGAACTTGTTGTCTTTTTGGCTTCACGCAGGCAAGGCCTAGCACATGTTCTGCTCTCTACAACAATTTTTTTTCTGTTTGCGAACTCCCGTATCAAACAGCGAGTATGCCTCTAAAGCGGGAGGCTGCAGCCTAACTCGCCGCCAGATACGAGAGGAATCCATATCAAAAGACATCTTATGCCACCCTGGGCGTTCCCTTGTATGTCTGTCCGTTCGACCGCCGGCACTTCCATCCCCGAAGATGCTTCCAGCGGGGCACCCACTGCCGCGAGCAGTGCTTCTGCTCGTGTAGCACGTGCACTTTTTTGCACGCGGCTACATCACTAAGCGCTGCACCTTGTCTCCCGCCTCGCAGTCTCGTTATTCATCCGTCCGCTTTTGCGTGTGAGCAGGTCCGATGAGGCAATCACCGTCTCTCCTTTTGTCCACGCGGCGAAGCTCCGTCGCTTTTTGCATGACCTGATGCCGCCTGTGTTCCCGCGACCGCGGGAGCTTCCGGGCGTCTCTCAGCGTTCGAGTTCCAGTTCACCCCCGGCAAACGATAAGAACAGTGCTGAAAGCCTGGAGGCTTTCTGGGGCGTTGAAGCCATCTTGCGACCGGCCAGCATGACCAGGTTCGACATCTCCTCGTTCTCGAAGGTGGGCACGCACTTACCTCTGCCTAGTGCAGCCGATACTAGACGGGGGCAGTAGGCTTGCCGGTGGTTTTGCCATGCGGGCACACACTTTACAGTAGCCAGCATCTGGGTGTTTCGCGCACCTTTGTCATCTAAAGAGCATCTGACCAGCAGTCAGCTAGGACGGTGGTACGGACAAATCAGCCATGTAAGTGATGGACTTTACAGGCGCACTAGAACCTTCGTTCAGAAATCTCGGGAATGGGAGGCGCTACTTGGTAGAGCTCCGTCACATGAATATGCGTCCGGGCAGTTTGCAGACAAGGTGGGACCTCCGTAACGAGCCGCCTGCCCTACGAGGAAAACGTGCTCAGCGCAAGTGGAGCGCAGACACGTAGTGACCCGTAGAACACTAATAGCAGAAGTAGCCTTGAACCATGTATCCCGGGCAAGGCGCACTTTCTCCCAACGTTTTGAGGACGTCAAGCACGCCCTCCACCCACATGCTGCGAAGGTCTCTGCCTGTCTGCCTTCGCACACTTAAAGTCACATAGGAAGTAGTGTGTGCCTCACATCAATCTCGTACTGCTTGGCAAGACGGGATCGCGCATCCGGATGTTCCCTCACTGTGGCTGCGTGACACTTACTCAGCGGCGGGTCGACGACTCAAGCAGCTTGCGTAGCTTTTTTCCGCAATTCTCTCAACAGGTCAGCTTTAGTTGCAGGGTGGAGGTGAGGAGGGCCCTCTGCATATCGGCTTCATATTCCGACTTCGGTTGGAAACTGAAATCCTGAACGCTTTCTCGGAGACATACAGAGCCGCATTCTAAGGAGCACACCTCGGCAAGCTCGTGGGTTTTGGCAAACCTCTCCGGGCGCCACAGCCGGCTCCGAGTTGCTCTCACGGACGAACATTCGCGTAGACTCGGGTAGTCTGGCACGTGCAAAGCGCCAAGGCCGAATGCAGACGTACACAAACTGTATCCAGCTTGGGTTCATCCTGTTGGTGTTTTCTTCTGGTTAGTTACAGGCAACAAGAAACCAGGGTGTCACCGTTGTGGCTGGTCGCTTTCACGACAGCGGCCTGGTCGCAGTAGCCTCATACTATTCGGCTTGGTGTGGCACGGCATTTCTCTGTCCGGCCTCGATATGATTCCCTCAAGCTTCAATCTTTCGACCGGACACATCCGCTGAACGATGACACCGACTCAGTAGCTTTTTGAAAAGCTGGTGACAAAGTAGTTCTTGTTTTATAGTATCTCGGGGATCCAGCATGTCTTGCTGTCTCTCCTGTTGGTCTCTTGTTCAGCGACTGGGCAAGCTCACGCGGTTGGAGAACGTCCGCGGGCGCTGCCACGAGCTTCTCTGTGTGGCGGCCCCACCCACTGCATCGAATTCATGCGATGACGCGAAGATCTGTTCTGTGAGGGGCTCCGGCGATAAGGAAGGACCGGGAGACGGTTTCGGCTCCAGTAGCCACCCAGCGTCAGCAGAAAGCAAGAGCGACGGAGTCAAAGGAGAACTGGACAGCACTCTAACGGCATGTGACACGGGGACCCCCAGAGCAGAACGTTCTACTTCCTCTGCAGGTGGGAAGGTAGACGAGGCGTGTTTTGGAGTCCCTCATAAAGACTTGGACTTGCTGGACTCTATAGCTGCCAACGGCATTCAACACGCCAAGGAAGAGGATTTTTCTGGCATGCTGCAGGAGCTTCCTGCTGTGTTGCTTCTTGGCACTGGGGCTGCGGCACCGTCACAGTACAGAAACGTCTCAGGCATGGTTCTATCAGTCCGCCAGGACTTCGGTAAGGGAGTTTAGACCACAGGAATTTGGCACGGTCGGAGTCTTCATAAGTTTACCTCATCGCTGCAGAGGTCTAGGCTTGACATTCTTCTTCTTCACTCTGCTTCTGAGCCACTAGAGGAACCGTGTGAGCTTGCACGGCTGCGACTAGTATGTAGCCCGGACCGCGAGCGGCGGTGCCACCCTCTGGTGGCACTTCGGTGTACGTTCTCACACACCAAGCGGCGCTGTTTTTGTGAGATGCAGCGCCGGCTTGTACTAGAGGTACTTCACTCAACCTCAGCGGCGGCAGCAGTCCACACAGTAGGCGGTCAGAATGTTCCGAGTGGCCGTATCAGTTGTGCACACGGGAGACGATGTCGAGGTTTCTGTGTACGGCTCACTTTGCGTCTGCATGCAGAACCTGCGCGAGAAGTAAGACTGTTTGTTCAGCTTTGGTTGTCTTGTCCCAGCCGCTTCGGATTTCTGTTTTCTATGCGGTCGGTTTTCTTTCTTATGGATTTCTCTTCGAGTTTGGTTGGCAACGTGCCCGCAAAGGATGTGCACTTGCTTGGCTTCAGCTGTCGTTCTTGACTTCGGTGAAGGGTCGCTCGCTCAACTATACAGCATGTGCGAATCGAGAGCACACTTCGAGGCCCTTGTCGCTTCCATCAGGTCCGTGCTCACCACGTAAACACACTTTCCACTCTCCGATTCCAACTCCCACACCAGAGGCTTTTGATGCGGCAGGCAACTGGAGCACTCACGAACTCACCCCGGGGCTCGTCTATTCCCGCTTTTGGCTAGCAGATACGCGCCAGCGTAGGGCGCGGCCCTCACAGAAGCAGCCTTACATGCGAAAATGCGTTGGAAGTGTTCCTTTACATGTTATGCAGTTTATCTTGTATGATTTGCTTAGTCGCGTCGATGAATTGTAAATGTCATCCGACACCAAGAAGGTTTGAAGGTTCTCTGTTGGATCAAGGTTCCTGCACGCAATGATGGACAGAGCTTCTTCAGATATACTCTCGCCCGTAAACTGCCCGGGAGTAGAATCAATGTCAGGTAACTGTGTGCGGCACTTCGCAATCGCATTGGGAAATGCAGAGCTGACAGTTGTCCTCGCTGTGCGCCTTTCTGACCGGACGCGACACAGCCACGTTGTTTGAAGAGGTTATCTGATTGCGTCACTGGTGTTATTCCTGGTGGCACCATACAGCAGCTGCCCTTCCTACTTTCAGCTCGCGGCTGGAGCCGTTGACAGTCAGACGTGGGCGGAACGCAGCAGCCGTAACCTCAGAGAAGACTGCTGGAGAAACGATCTCGGCTTCAAACTGCTAAGGACCAACGTCCTTACGCCGATTGACCTTTACCGAAGTTACTTTAAGAGAGTGTAACCGGTAGCGAGCGGTCTTCAACGCTGGAATGAAGGCAAACACGAGTGCTGTGAAACTCAGCTAGCTGGGTACACGTTTTCGAGCTTGGAATGAGCCGTTATCTTCCTTGCAGGGTCATTTTTATATCCCACTGCCATGCCGATCATCATCTTGGCGTCTGCAGTCTCCTGCACATGAGGTCCCAAGCATTCCCGGACCTCTCCCCTCCAATCGTTGTCGCCCCTGCCAAGTTGCGCGTAAGTTTTGCTGTTTCGGCATCCAAGTAACAAGACCGTGTCCCGCCGCCATTTCACCGTGACGCAGCTTGCTTCCAGATCGAGACTGGTATGGTTCTGTTAATGGTAGGCGCGCCCACACGGACTCAGCTGCGAAGAGGCGAGGCCATCACGTCTTCCGCTTCTCAGCACCACCTACGAACGCGGGTCCAGAGTCCAGGACATCGGTTCTACATATTTTTGGCTCAGACGACAAAGCCGCGCCGCACACCGGTTTGGAGCTGGGAGTCCTGCGAGTGACTGTGGAATAGTATTGATGATTATTGTCCAGACTGCCTTCCTAGCAGTCGCCTCTCAGCAGGGCGCCGCTCTGAGGAACGCAGCATCTCAGTCACCGCCCTCTTCAGCCCCAGTATTTCCTTGCACGTGCTCCCCCGTTTACGCTGTCTCAGGCCTGGCTGCGGTTTTTCTCTCTATGCATTACAAGCATTCCCCATGAGTTTCAAGACACGGAGCATCTCGTTTCGCATCCGCCAGGAGGTGGCGTTGGCAGTGTGCATCCGCAGGGAGATGCGGCCTGCTTGAGGTCCAACTGCGCCCTAGAGGGCCTTTGCAGGGACTTCTCTTTTACACTTAAAGCAACACCGGTGAGAATGTGTTAGATGAAGCGAGTCTTGTTTTTGTTCACGTGTTACTTTGGACGTCTACACAAAGGCCAGGGCACAATTTACCATATCTTTCCACCATCACCACCACCACAGCTGCATCACTTGAGGCACGTGGCCGGTGTAGTGGTATGGGTTGGCTCAAGGATCGCGACGTAACTATAACACCCCCCACGTGAGCGAGTACTGGGTCACACGCTGTTTCTGTCAGTCATGTGCGTGTCCCGCTGGTGCCAGTCCCGCGTTAATACTGAGCTACTTCACGTTGAGGAGCAGTTTCTCCTTGCACAGCAAGCCGAGTAGCTGAAGACTGGGCGTTTTTCAGGAGCTGTTCTGATGCTCAGTTCGAGATTGTGTGGCGCCGGTGATCATAGCCCAGCAGCCTTGTTTTGGTCAGACGGGGTGCCGCACTACAGTACCACCGGCTTCAAAGTAGCGGCTTTTTTTCAATGCCGTGGGCAGGCATGGGTGTCCTGCGTCGTCAGCCGTCACGCTGTCGACGACGGGTCGCGACACAGTAGGTGTAGGCTCCTAGCTATCATCATGCGCGAAATGTACCAGCTGGGTACCTCGGCACAGCCGGTGCCACCTAGGCAGCTGGAATGGCAAAATGGCTTTGCTCACGGAGAGCTCAATGTCTTCGTTAATGCGATTCTCCGAAGGTCAATCATATTCCCCACTCCTTCGGACTGCGTCTGGGTTTCGAGAACAAGCAACAAGGGGAAGGAACGCCGGAGGTCCTAAGTGTGGTTTATTCAGGCGATACGCGCCCGTGCAAACAACTTTTCGAGTTGGCCAAGGACGCTACTCTACTCATTCACGAAGGTGAGAAGTTCGCCTGAGCTTGTGTATTCCCGGACAGTTCTTTGTCAGTTTGGGTCTCAAGGCCATGCGTTCTCCCGGCATTTAGTTGCGCACCTACCGGTGACGCAAGCCACTCCGTCAGGTGGATCCAGCAGCATTCAGCGCGAGAACCTTGCAGTCCACTAACGCCGCAACGTGCTCTTTTTTACGCGTCCTCGGCTCCTATTGTACAGGGGATCCTTTGAAGTGGTCCCCTCACACGCTGTTCTCGTGCCAGTCGGACGCACGGGGTGACGGTCTCAAGTATACTTCACTGCTCAGGAGAACTAGGGTTGTCCATACACGGGTCGTTTGGCTCCGGACTCTCCAGCGTCTTTCGCTCCACTTTAGTGCGGCTGCTGAACTCTGAGACAGGAGAATATGTGAGCAATGATTTGTGAGGAGCACACAGAAGCCTTCGGCTGGGCGGGAACTAAGTGGCTCAGCTTTCATGACAATGTGTGCAGAGCATGCTAGTGGAAAGTGGCCGCCGCGTGTGCAGCGCTCTGACTGTGCGTCTACCTCGGCCTGCTAGGGCATTCAACTGCCCTTGTGAGGACGGCCGGGAGTTACGGCCCGTTTCCTTGGAGCTGTTCTTGGGACTTCCAGACCTCATAGCTGTGTAGAAGGGAAACCCGTGTGTTTTTTTTGGGGTTGGCAGCAACCTTCGAAGACGCTCTGATCCAAGAAGCAATTGAGAAGCGGCACTCGAGCCTAAGCGAAGTTCTTCGCGGTGGTACGTCCGCTCCATTTCATGATTGGTCCGTTGCGATAGAATATATCTCGTCGTAGGGCTGCCTTACAGCCACTCCCAGATCACCTCACTAGTAGACGAGTCACCTAATAGAATGATTATAAGCAGGTCTTCAACCTAAGCCAGTTTCGCATCTCGAGGTTAATCGTTGTAGCACCACACAGGTCGCTGTCATTGAGAAAGAATTCTGCAACGTGGCACACCGTGGTGCACCGGAAGAGCCGGCGAAGAAAACAGTCCAAACTTATGAGTGGGGCAGCGGGTGGCAGCGACCTGCGCGATCTTCGGCGTATTCGAGTCGCTGTTACAATGTCGCGGCAACCAGTGTGCTGTTGTTTGCAGCTTCGGGCAGTGGGTGCAGGAATCTTCTTTTGACTCATTTCAGTCAGAGGTACCCGACAGTAAGTCGACATTACAGAGTCTAACAACCGCAGTAGAAGGCTGCAGTTTGCTTGGTCGCGCTTTCGCAGGCATCAAGTGAGAGGTCAAACCTCGCACAGAAGGGTACCGCTTGTGGGAGATAGCTTTCAAATGTAGTGGCATCCCGCACCAAGATCTTGTCGCCTTGCGAATGACGGTAACGGGGGACCCGTCTCGGACTGCATGTGGACCTACCTTGCCTCAGTGAGTTGGTCGGCTTTATAGTTTCCCTGCCCGGACACTGCCTAACGGGAATCTAGCGTGCTCATTCCTGCCGTCTTGCAGAGAATTCCCGAAGTTCAGTTTTTTTGCCCTTCCCGTCGAAAAGGGAGGCTGCTCGGCTAAGCCAACACTGCACATATACCCACTCTCCCGGTGACAGCTACTGTTGTGTAGCGCTACACACAAAGAGGGAAGTGATCCGCTGCCAAACCTGAGAAGCGTTCGCAAACTCAGTGTGCTCTGGAGAGCCTGCGTCGTGCAATCGAGAGCAAGGCAAGCGGGTCCTCACACCCACACAGTGATGTCCATTGGCGGTGCAAGGATCTAGAACCAATCCTGGTACCGCAATACTCCGGGTTTCCAGAGACGCGTGTTCGCTGTATTCGCTTACTGTGCAGCAGGACACTTGTTTAACACCAATGGGTCACACGAAAGTCTAACCGTGAAACACTGTTGACGAATGAGTGGACACCTCTTGGAAGAAACGTCGACGTGCGGGCCTTCTCTGTCTTTTCGTGGCAGATACCCGTTCTCAGACGCGAGGAGCCGGGTGACGCTCAGGAGTGCCTCGATGGTAGCAGCCTATACTCGAGTTCTGTTGCGGTGCAAGACGCGGTCGTAGGAGAGGCGTGCAGACCGGCAGAGCAGACGGATTCTATGTCTCCCAGCCCAAAGACCAAAGAGGGTTTGCAGATTTCCATGCTTGTCCTTTTTGCATTTGATTGTATGCGGCTCTCAATATGCAATGTCAGAAATGTCTCTGCTTGTCTGGGGCTCCTGCCGCCCGTGATAAACGAACTTTTCAGCGAGTGAACGGGTCGAGCAGACATCCTCTGTCAGATCGATCCGTACGATCTGCAGCAGGCCGGGCTTGACCTCGATCCCGGGTGAACAGTCGCGGTGTAGGTTTTTTCGCCTCGAGTTTTGGTTTTCACTGTATGACGGGAGTGCCGCAATAGCTTGACGTGCTGCGGGGTCCGGCTTCGTAGCCTAGATACGAAAAACCGGTTCAGCCATGCGCTTCAGCCGTGAGGGCTGATGACTCATCTGTTTTGAACAGGAGAGACTTCTGCCTTGATCCGTGCTCTCATGCACGCTCGAGGAAACGGCACGTCACTGGCCGCGCCGTTGGGCTGGGTCGTTCTGCCTCTGGAATGATTTCCGGTTTCTATGCTTCAGACTGAAAGGAGCGTGCAGGGGCACGAGCCAGAAAGCTTCGCATTCTAGTCGAAGATGAAAAGCAAGCATCGCATGCGCACGTGGCTTAAAGCAACTGATGACGGCGACGGGACGTGTCTTTATGCAACACAGGAAACTGTATTGGAGCTAGTGCGCATTCAGTGGCTGCAAATCGGCTAACGCTGGGCAAATTGCCGCTACATTTTTAAGAACCCTTTCCGCCGACACTCTTGGAACGCTCCCGACAGCCCGTTCCGGTCCAGTCCGGTGCAGATGACAACTACTGTTCTGCCAGAGAGCAGTGAAGGGCACATCGCAAAAAGGAACGCGACTAGGGTCTTCTGTAGGGCGGCAGAGTTAAGTTCCTTAGTTGTCTCGCCGTAGCCTCCACACACGAACACGGCAGCACGGGCCGCGGCGCAGCTATAGCCAGCACAGCGGACCGCTTTTCTAACCCAGCAGAAGCCTTCGAGATGCTAAAAGGAAACTGCTTCTTGCCCCTTGGACACTGCATAGGCCGGGCCAAGCGTACACGCCCCACTCTCGGCCGTCAGCAGATTCCGGCAGTAAGCGGAGACTTCCGCGTTAACAAGGCGAAGCGGGGACTTCAGGAGAGCAGGTTGTTTGTGGTTCCAACACAAGATGCTAACCATGGGAGCACACATCTCCACGTGTTTCTGGGGCGTTCCTTTAGTGCTCGGTCACCTGAGGGTAGTTTTGAGCGCCGAGAAAAAGATTAGATGGCGAAGCTATAGGCTTGCTCACAGCGAAGCTCCACCTTGTTCTCTTCTACGGACGACCCGTCCTCTCGAAGACACTGGGAGAACGTGTGTTCCTCTCTATAAAACAGGGCGAGCGCATGACTCCAGCAGCCTCATCCGGCGGGCCCTGGCAAGCGGTGGGAGGAATTATAGGTAACTTTTCCGGACAGAACGCACATCTGAAATGCTGAGATAGCCACCGACAGACGAGTTGCCCGCTAGTGATGTCTTGGTATTTCACTGACATGGAATGCTGTATGTGGCCTTGGGCGTCTCTACCGGCGGCCTGATTAGTTTCCCTTTGAACGAGTGGTATTACTCTTGACTTTTATCGGCCTTTTCCTTTACTTAGGGCCGCTGAATTTTTCATGGTTTTGCACCCTACGGGGAATGAAGTCTCTTTTTTGCTTGCCTCTTTTGTCACTCCTCGAGACCTTGTCAAACGTGCTACTCCTGTCCAGCTCACAATGAGCTCATTGGCTCTTTTTAGTGTGTTGCGTAAATAGTCTGTTTTTGCAGTTCCAAGAGGGTAATTGCACATCTCCCCATTGTTTGTGGAATGAGCACACATCAGACACCACAGGCAGTCAGCTCGGAACATCTTCAATGCGCCCGGTCGCTGTCGGCAGCAGTGGAGGTCGGAGGGAGAGGGCGGTGAATGGCGGAACTGTGCCTGAGAAAGCCACCAAGCGCACAGGTCCAGAACTCAATGCACGCCTCACCAAAACGAGGCTTTGTCGTTTTGTTACGTCAGGACGCACGTGTCCGTTCGGGAGCTCCTGCACGTACGCGCACTCGGAAGCCGAGTTAGTGCCGTCACCGAATCTGACGAAAACGAAGGTATGCTGGAGTAATATGTATGGAAGATGTACAAAGGGCAGTGATTGCCCGTATGCTCACAACGAGGAGGAGCTCCGCCGCCTGCCCCGGCTAGCAGTCCCGCTCAAGTCGGGCGCCCCACTACCTCCGAGTTCGCCATACGTGATTTACTACTCGGAAGACAATCCCTCACAGAGCAGGCTACTACAGGAGGTGGATGCGACATGTGTATTCGGGAGTTTGAACGAGGCACGCCCAGAGTATCTCTCCTGGACCTCGGATGAGTATTTCGGCGGATCTATCTCAGCTCACTCATCGCTGCAACGACAGTCTTCTGACGGCGGTCGGCACTGCACGCAGTCTCAACAGACGTTTCGCAAAGCTAGGGCACCGTTCTGCATGCGAATGCGGATGGGATGCAGCGGCTATACAGATTGTTCGGCGAGCTTCAGCGGCGCCCCAACCTCCTCGTCTTGGCCGATCGCCAGTCCATCCTGTAAGCAAACCCCGGTCACGGATCATTCGCTAACACAGATCGACCTAGCTCATCACCCTGCTCGGACAAGTATCGAGTGGCTACTCAATGACTGCGACACGGACACGCTTTCGCCTCTCACAGCGGGGGTTCCAGACAGCGGGTTTCCAATCAGTTCTGCTTCTCCGGCTGAAGGCTTTTCACATACTCCCGGTAAACCGCGTATTACGGGGCGGAGTCCCGTCACTTCTGGTACAACACTAGGTCCCGCCAGTCCTGCGGGAAAGGATTACGAGACTGACTGCCGACAGCAAAACCCTGTCGTTCATTGGGATGGTCCGATTCCTGATCTGCGGGGAGACTGGCTCGACCGGATAAAATTGCGCGACTGCGTTTCAATTAGCTGATCGGGTCTTCCACAGTTCACCCAGGTGTGCTTCATTTTGCAGGGTGACCAGTCATCCAGCTGGTCTGTTTTGAACGAACTGTCATTTGGTTTTTTTTGGAGCAAACACAGCTACTAGACGCCAGTCAAAAGGCGGAAAGCCACCGGGTTTCAGAGCCACCCGGTTTGTCGGTCCCCGGCGACTCTGCCGTACAGTGGCCTCCCGGGATGCGAGAGCGGTGAGAAATGGCAATCGGAAGACGGTTCGTTAAGAAGTATTGTTAGTATCTACTGTTGCCCATCTCTCTAACTCGTCCACTTTGTATCGCCAGCGTCTCTTCGTCCTGTTGGATATTCCACACCACCCAGCATGCGATGTCACTTCTTGGTTGAAACAGTTGACGGAGATTCACAATCGTGTCAGGCCTTCAGTTTGGTCAGTTCCAGAAAAGGAGCACCAGTAAGCCAGCCTCCGCCTGTCACGGTACCGTACTGCGGCGGGAGTTTACTCGGAAGGACCCAAGCTCGCCAGGGCCATTCCGATACAGGATGTAGAAAAGCAAGAAGGCAAGTTTTAGTCAGACGTTGACAGCAGCAGCGCTGTGCCTCGTTTGACCCAGAAAGACGGGTCCACACCTCCCGACTTCAGTTCCACTAGTGTTACAAAGGAAGGCCTCTCGCGTGTTCCGGTACGTATAGGATATACGTAAAGAGGACAAAAGTATGTTGCTTCTCCGGACTGGCGTTTCCGAGCCACTGGCTTGAAATGCACTATGGGCATATCTGTTATCAGCTTCATAGGGTCGGAATCCTTCAGGGAGTGATTTTCCACGTTCCATGCGGCACCTTCTAGATACATCCGCTTGATAAAGGCTCCTTCCTTCGGAGGCTGTGCAATCTGCATCTCGTCGCCCGTTGTCTGCATTGAGACCACAATATCCCATGGACACACCGCTGCTTTGTCATGCAAAGCCCTAGCGAATCACCATCCCAGTGCCCTGCACTCTTGCTTAGAAAAGAGCCAACTGAAAGGGCAGAATGCACGACTTCTGAGACCCGCGGCGGCACACGCGGACTCCCCACCGAAGTAACACAGTAGGTCGGAGTTCAGAAAAGAGCACCGGCCTTCACAGTTGCCGTAGCTGCATTCACGCCGCGATGTCGCCAGGCAAGGCTCGCCTTGATGGTTAAGGCAGGTTTTGCCACGCGTGTTCTAGGAAAACTTCTCGTACCTCCCCCATCACCCCGGCTCACTTGCACAACGAAGTCGAAGTTCAGCATGTCTATAGAAGTCGAATTTTTCCGCGCAAACTGTTGTAACAAAGCTGTAAGAAACCCGCTTGGGTATGTAAAGCCTCCAAGCCAGAAGACTTTTGGTGGCCTCTCCTGCGCGTACAGAAGAGTGAAACAGGAGAGTCGACCAAAGCCTTCTTGTCTGTCGCAGCACTAGTACACCCGTGCACGGTGATCAATAGTAAAACCAGCAGCGCTTACCAGGCCCCATCTATTTATATGGTCGATCCTCTCTCTCAGATTTAGTACCCAACTCGATAGAGGCTTTACTGACGGGTACGCGAACTTCCACGCTTCCGGCACTTTTCCCTTGTCCAGGGACTGCATCACCAGTTCTACTTCATCCGACATAACTGTCAACCCCGCAAGCCCTTTTTTCAGGGCGCAGAGGGACTCCCGGACGAATCGGAGCAACTTGTTGAAGCGCTGAACTTCCTGGAGAAGAACCACTCGAAGAGGCGAAGAGTCTCCTTCTCCGCGTGCTACAATAGTCTGGTAGTCAATATCTGGGGGCCATGCTTGCTCCACGGATTCACAAAGCTTGTAAACCTGATGTCAAGGCAGATAAGCCAGCAGCACACGCCGTCCGGGGCACTCCCGTTTGGAGTCTTCGGTTCCGGATTCTCGGTTAAAACTGGTCTCAGCTCCGCGCTGTTCTCTAGTCGCTTCCGGCCGGCAGTTGTCTTCATCGGCCTCTAGTAGCTTGTCCACTTGGTTCCACACCTCGCCACAGAAACTCTGTAAGCACCGCGTACGTCTGTTCGCTGACTACACGACCGTGCGCAAAAATCTGTTTACCTGCTCTTCTGGTGAACCTGTGCCTCCTGCTGACTGTGTATTCGTTCCAGGGGGCTGAAGCAGTAGGAGTGTCGAGAGCAAGTTGTCGGTGTCCGCGATCTGGGAGGAAATCTCAGCATTCACGTGCTGACTGAAGGCTTCGGGTGGGTCAATCACCGACAGGTCGCGGACGTAATTTCGGAAGCCATTCTGCAGGCCATTCACGAGCATAACGGATTCACCTATGCAGGCGTGCGTGGACGCAGTAGCCTGACAGGACATCGTTCCTTTATCGAAGACTCACAAGTGTAGTGTCCTCCGGAATATAGTAGGTTCCAGAGGCCGAGAATTTGAAATCAGACTGGAGTGCTTGCGGTCCAAAAAAGTCTGAGCAGTACACGCGAAGCAGCCTGAGGTCTCTATCGTCTGTCACCCGCCCGCCGTAACAGGCGTCTGCGATCATGTAGCGGAGGGCTTCCCATGGCATGTCATGGCTGTACTGGGCAAAAACAGCAAGGAGGCCATGTCACAACAGAGAGAGCAAGAAAGTGCTGTGACACTGCTGGCATGTCTAAGCAAATCTGGTTCTGCTGAGTGCTTTCAATGACTAAAGGCCAACCGCTGACGGGTGTCTACTTGCGTGTCGGAGGGTCTTCGTAGAACCCGGGATACCTCCGCGTTTTCTTGGAGAGGAGAGCAAATGAACTGGTTCACCCATGGACTGTCGTTCGCCGGGAAAAACCCAGGGACAAACTGCTAGCGGCTGTGCAGGGACGCATCGACAGCAGCAGGTGGCCGAGTGCGGGACGTCGGACTCAGGCACTGCGAGGGCACCGGACCCTCTGGAGGATCAGCCGTTCTGAGTAAGCCATCCAGTTGCGCGACTGCGGATCCGTGAGTTCCCAGAGAAGTTGTAGAAACTAGAAGGTACTGCGCTTACTTGCTCTACGTAGATGGCTAGTATATTATCACTGACAACAAAGTCGGAATCATTGAAGTCGTACGGTACATTCCAGCCCACACTCTTGAACTTCCTCCGCTCAAGCAAAACGGCATGGAGCCAGCAGAGTGAAAAGAAAAGTCGTCTATATTTGTCGTCTGCAACCTTGACCCTTGACAAATCCTCTTCGGCGTGCTGAAGCAGAAGCCTCTGCAGATTTGATTTCAAGCCTTTAGGCGGCTCGGTGGTAATTTTTGTCGACCTTGACGCAAACGTACCACGCGATCGAATGTAACTTTGCTGGACACCTGAAAATTTTCTCCGGCGGTATAAGACTGCACCGTCCAGTACCGTGCACATGGGAACCCTGCTTTTTGCCTACCGCTGCAGGAGGGCAATTGGAAACTCGGGGTGAGGCTCCGAGGACAGCCACAGCCTGTAGTTTTCGTGGGGCTTCGATTCAATGACCTCTTCGATCAGTTTCTCCATAGTTGGGAGCCATGAGAGCGCCAGGTGGCAGTTGGCGAGGAAGACCCAAAAGCCGTGACGTGCTCCTTCTCGGATAAGCTTTTCCGCTCGAGTTGACTGGCCCTGTCCTAGCGCAACAGCGATGGCCTGAACCGCATCAGCGGGGAGCGGGCTGAGCCATGAAGTGTAAAACCATCGTCTTTGTCCGTCCGTCATCACCGTGGAAGTCGCAGCCATCCTACTTGCGGCGGCTTCAAAGAAGAGCCTAAGTCATTCTGCTCACCTGAATGTTTTTGCTTGATGCCAGGGCCATAAGCTGCCCTGTCGGGTCGACCTTCGAGAGGACGAAAATCAGGGGCACCGTGTTTTTCGACGACGCGAAGACGGCTTCAAGATCGAGTGGAGGCGACTCCACAAACCGAGAATCCATTGTGTCGGCGATGAACCGGGTAGCAGCAGGGAGAAACCGGTCAGGTCTCAGACAACGGACTATTAGAAGTCTTTGAAGCGAGTCCAGACGGTTTTGCCACTCTCCAGGCAGAGGCTCTCTCTCGGGCTCGGAGGTCGCGTACCATTTCCGCCAGTCCCTGAGTGGACGATGAAGACACCGCACTGGGCAAGGATCGACGACAGACAATCTTAAGGACACGGACAGCTATCCGCACTTGCATCCCGGACGTTCTGACAGACAGTCTTGGAGACACAGACAGCTATCCTCGGTTGCATGTGACGTTCCGAGGCAATACGAGAGTGCCAAGCAACAGCCTCTGCCGTCACTGCCGCAAAATCCGCAGTGCCCCCCAAACGCCGACAGTCCAGAATGCAGCAACAGAGAACCGCCCTGTACCCGAGATTTTCTACTATAGCCTGTGGTGTAACCGCGCGAACATCATTTGCAGGGTCGAGGCGCCCGCGCGCGCAGCCAGCTACTTTTCAGGGTGGATCCATCTGCGAAATGCGGTGCGCTCTCCCTCGGCGCGCGTGGAATCAGTATGCGATTCCGCTACTTTAGCTATAGCAGGGCCCGCCAACATGGCTGCTGAGAAGAGCATCTGTTAATTCCCTAGAAAAAAACCCACCTCAGAGTCTGTTCATAAGAGGTCTGGAACCCTTGCAAGCTCGGAAGCTTTTCCATTTCACAGATGCTATCCCAAATGGTCTGACTGATCCAATCAGGGTCTGGATTTTGCGGTTGGTTTTTGCGGTCTGTTACTTTCCCGCCTGCTAAGAGAAACTGATACTCCTCCCTGTTCAACTGTCCACGCGACTGGAGGACACTAATAGTGAGGTGAAGGCTGAGCAGGAGTTTGTGCTTTTCGAACAGCCCGAGGCACGCATTCCTGAAGAGCGGCACCACAACAAGCAACCTCATCACGAGTTCAACGGGACTCGGTCGTTTCCCTGGTACCGCAGGGCCCGCAGTGTCGGAGGTAAGTACCAGACAGGTCGGGAGCGGATAAGCTCTCTGCCAGGCTGCTGCCAACTAAATCTTCGAGTCACGACAGGATACTGTTTTTCTGAATGCCCAGCCTTAAGCGCAGCTCCAGCTCCTCCGCCGACCTGTACATTCGGCCGGCAGGAACTCAGGTTGAGCTGCACTTTCTGTCAGGCCACCGAAGAAAAAATGTCGGCTGGACGTGGCAGCCTGCCCTCCAACAACGAATCATGCACCAGCATCAACTCATCCTGCGAGCTTCTGTTTGCTCTGCAAAAGGCGAGTGTACAGGGCGACCCGGATGTTGTTGCCATTCCGGCATGGCAAAAAGGAAACTAGGCAACGGCGGCTCATACGCGCTGAACTGCCTCTTACTCGGTACACGCAGCCCCTCTGGGGCACAGCTTGTCTTGAACTCCAGCAGGACGTACCGATAGACAGCAAGCGTGTGATAACTGTTCAGCACTTGCACGTGCTCTTCGACAGATGCTGTCATCGAGTTATTTTCTTTAGCTCTTTCTATACTGCTGATAAACAGCTCCACGTAGGAGTCCAAAGAGAACTGGTACATCGGGTCGGCGACGATGAGATCATGCAAAACGAAGTAGAGGACAGACGCTCGGAGACCGCAAGGCCTGTATACATTAGAGCAATGAAAGTTTTATGGAACCGGGGTGTCAGCGACATCAGGCAGCAAAGGCCCCGCAGTCTGCACCCTGCTTACTTGTAGGCATCCCGAGCTTGATCTATCTTTTGCATGGTTTGCTCCGAAACTTCTATTTGCCGAGTGACTTCCTCAGCAATTGACTTCGACTCCTGTTCACGTAACACCAGCAGTTCACACGGGAAAGGCGATGCATTCGAGAAGGGCCCCCTGACCGACCCCCTGGCTCCTTTGTCTTTTCGTCGCACACCAGACCTGGAGTGCAGTAATCAGTTCCACGTCATCAAGGAGAGAGCCGTGAGAGTTAGTTAGAAGTCTGAGGATTTCATCCTCGAGGTCCTGCAGGCGCCGCCGGCCATCAGCCAGTTTCACCACAAGCTCGTTCTTCTGCTCTTCCAGTCGTGGTTCTTCCTTCATGACCACTATCGCCTACGTGCAAGGCACAGTCAAGCACCCCGACAGTACGGACACTCCTACTTAAGAGGGTGCCCGCAGGGAAAGCTCCTGTCACCTTGTTTGATGGAGCCGCAGAAAGAAGAACTGCACAGGCGACTCCAGAACGCGATTGTAAGGGTTTCCACGCACATGCCTGTGGTCGGCTGCCGAGGAGAGAAGTCCTACAGTCGGGGTGCTTCCCACGGTAAGGGGGTTTTCTGTGGAAGTCATGGGAGTGCCGAACGGTTCCTGATTCAGGTTTCATTTTGTGGGTAACTCTAGAACCGCCCTGGCTGCCGTATGCTAAGCGAAAGCAAGTGTGTGCATCACCAGTAGTTGCGCAGTTAGCCCATCTTCCTTTACAATGAAGTTAACCAAATTGACACTCGAAGCCACCTCGGGCATGAAGTGGGGGTTCATCATCTTCGTCGTTAAGTAGAACTTAAAGTTCGAGTTGTACCTTGCAACGACATCCCCTGAAGGAGTTGAGAACCATACGTTACGAAGAGAGGGAAACTTTCTTTTTCCTCCTTGTGATGCATATGCCACAGCAGCCAGAATTTCTTCCGTCATCTGACTCCGGCGCGCTTTGCCGGCGATGGTGAGACTCTTAGAAAAGTCATTCTTCAGTCGCCTGGGAAGACGGAGAGGCGAACTTCTTTCAGTCCGCATTACCGATCTTAATTGATGGAGATCCACCAACGTCCATGACCCGCTGTGAGAGGATAGAGTCGAGGGAGGGGTCAACATCATTTTGTACGCGTTCCATCAGAACAGGCGTCCCGTTCTCGACAGACATTATAAGTATCCGCAGGTAGTTCTTTGTCTCAGGGTCAATTATCTGCATGGCGAGCCAGGTGCACAACGGAGACCCCGGCCGTCCTCTTCCCCACCATCCTTGTATAGTGTGGGGGCCGAGCACCGTCCAGTTCGGCGGTTCTGCGTTCCTCGAACTGCTATTAGTGAACCTCGGTTCTACAGCTGTCCTAACCTATATTGCAGACCCAAGCCGCATAAGCATCTCTGACCTTCAGGTCATTGGCCGCTTCCATCCGGCGAATCCATTTTGTGGCCTGGTTTTGCGGATCTATCATCAGCGGCCAGCGTCTCGATCTCGTGACGAGGACGCCGTTCTCAGTAGAAAACCGA
>NW_027152913.1:56233-105981 GCF_002600585.1 Cystoisospora suis
CGATAGGCTTGGCGAGGAAGTCCGCAAAGTCGAAGTCCGGGTTATGAGGAATTTGGAACTGGTTCACCAGTGGCACCCAGCTTTGGGAAACCTGCAATCCGGCACTCCAATACTCACTGTTAGACAAATGTTTCGAGGCCTATGGTGGTGGGCGATGCGGATGATTGGAGACTCGAGTGCCCGCGGGCTGTGTATGTCGTGTTTCTTCGGTTACTCGTCTAACGCCCTCGTTTTCATCTTTAACGCGCACGATCACCTCAGTGGTGAGAAGCACGACTCATGAAGCTGGCTCTCTCGCTTCCTTCGCGTCACGGCCTAGACTCCAACTGACTAGCGAGGACGCTGTCCAGGCGTTCCTTGCAGTTCAGGTGTTAAGAGGCTTTAGAAGAACGCGTTTCGGTCCCACCAGCCAAGTCTTCCACTGTGCACTGAAGAAACCTCAGCTGCACCGAGCTGCCAAGCCCTTCACTCGCACGCGCATGTGTGTGCTCGTTGTGCAGACAAGGTGCAAGTGACCGATGCGTTCACTTACCAATCGCTTGCGGTACTCAGTGTTGAATGGACCAGCATATGACATGAACGCCGCCGCCACTAAGCAGTCTCCTGGCAGTGACTTCAACTTTTCAGTGTACTGGGCCAGTGAGATCTCCCAGCGGTCTCTCTCTCCAGCCAAGCCAGCAATAAGGCTCTCCGCCCTCTCCATCTTCAACTTCAGTTCCTCGGCGGAGGCGTTCAACTCGTCCTTCGTCCGGATGGAGTCATTGTACTGATCCTTCAGCTCTTCAAGCGTCTGTTGAATATCCTGAAGCCTGATTCGTCCAAGCACCGGAGCAGCCCACGGTGGCTTGTCGGGGCAAAAGTGCCGACCTCTCACATAGCCTCAGCCTTGCGAAAAGGTGTCTCAGCAGGGCTACCGCCAAAATCTCGCCGAGGACACCGGTACCCGGCACACCACCCAGCCTGTCCCTAATGCACTGAAGCGAGGACAGGGCGTAACACACACGCGCGCAGCCTGCAGTTCCCGCTTACCTCTGAGTCGACGCCAGCAAGTCCATTTGTTTCTTCTCTAGCTGTTCCTCTGCAAGTCGGAGTCGAAGACGCTTCGGCTCCACTTCGCGGTATACTTCAGCGTACATTTGCATTGCGTGTACCCACATACAGAGAGCACCGGCCGCCCGAGACACCTTGAGAACGTTGTTCGGTGCAAACGTGGGATCCTTTGTGAACCGCTCGATTTTCTTCAAGGTGTTGTTCGAAATCGAGTCTTTGTCAAAGTTCTTCACCCTTGTCAGGAAACCCGGGTCATTCAGTTCGACTTTCGCTTGTGCCCAAGAGGGTGTCTTTTCCATGACCGTCATAACAGCAGCCATCGTTTTCACCACCAGGTCTGAATCAAGGATACCACGCGTTTAAAGTCCCGACCACACGTGAGTCAGAGGAATCCGCAACACCGGATCAATCACATCCACAGACGTGAAAGCCCCCCTCAGTTCATGTCTCAGGCTCGGCCACAGAAGGACATAGAACAAGGGGCTTTGCGGTACCACTCAAAAAACAGGAACTCTGCCGACGGACTTTCCGTTCTCGAATCAGAAAGCAACTCGCCTTCCTGGGATACGAAGGACGAAGCCTTCTTCTGCCGGTGAAGCAGCCAGCATCGCCTTCGGGTGATCGGCACTATTGCGTCCACTGGATCCCAAAGGAGTCGTGAAAGCTCACCAGGCGGCTTTGTGTATGCCTTCACTTCGGCCACAGACTTCTTGTCTAGCTTTTCAAGAGCATCAATGGCTGCCTCCAGTGCTGGCATCGCCTTTGCCAGATCCCTTCGCGCATCTTCGGAGAGAATTTTTGTCTCCATTTCTTCCTTACTGATCCTTTCACTGTCGGCCTCAACCTGTGACATACAAGCAACGTAAGAGCGTTCTTGTGCATGGGCATCCAAGAAACTCAGTCACTACTGCACTAAAAGAAACCCCCGAACAGCTCAGTCCCCACCAGTACTTGCAGCAGCTCTCTCGCTCTGGAAAAAGTGTCTCTTACTGCAAAGCAGAAATACCGTTGCACCTGTTTTGAGCTGCGGAACTCCCGGGTTATTGCATACGCACCTGTTTCTTTTGTTCGTCTGCTACGCTCCGTTTCTCTAGAATAACAACAAGGAGATCCTGACACTCGATCTGCTTTTTTGCAACGACCTCCTTTTTCACTTCTAGCTCCGTTCCCATGACCTCGACTTGAGCCCGAGTTTCGACCAGCTTGTCCAGACCGACACTGAGCTTGTGAACCAGCTCCTGCACTTCCGCCGTCTTGTCCCGGTACAGCCTAATGTAACCCTGTGAACAGGATGAAGAGACTTTTTCTCGGCTGTAGGAGGAGAAAACTGTCGGATGAAAGTAGCGCTGACTGGGGGATGCATCTGAGCCGCTTCAAAAACTGAAACCCTTGAAACAGCACTATGAGAGTCCCGTCCCCTACAGGAACGTACCTGCACAAGTTCCAGGAACTTCGTGGGAGTTACGTAGTTTCTTCTTTTCATTTCCATGAACAATCGTTCAGACTCGGCGATAACAGAAGCGTGGACGGACGAAAATACTTCTGCCACCGTTGCCCTCTGGTCCTCTTTCACCATTGAGTCGCTAAGGAAGGTAACAGCGACCTCGATTAAGGCGTCCTCAGGCCAGGCAAAGAACCAGTCAATCGTTGTGTTGTTCACGAACCCAGGATAATTCCTAAGGATGGAAACATGCACACGGATAGTTGTTGAGCAGAAGCAGCTTCCGATCAGCTTCCCCGAGCAACGATTTGTTGTACTTGCAGATCATTGACATCATTGTTACCTGGAATAGTCACGAAGCTGGTGTCCGATTGGCCTGACGCAGAACACGATGTGAAGATTCTCGCGAACTCTTGAAATGAAGAAGTCATGCATGGCATCCGTGTTGGTTGTTTGAAGCCCAGACGACTTAGCAGCCTTTTCCAGATCTGAGTAGACGGCTGCGAGCTCCTCATTGCTGAACAGATTCGGAATCTCCCCAGAGCTGAGCATATTGTTGACGTCCTCGATGAAAGACTCCGTCAAGATTTCGGCGTCGGAAAGAAGGAACGTTGTCTTCTTTGAATCCACGCCTGCGCAGCAAAACGCCGACAGCCTGGCGCTTAGAGTAGGCGGCACGAAGATCTGCGTGTATCAGATCTACGCGCAGCAGACGATGCGACAGCGATGTGAAGCCCTCGGGAAACGTGACTGCTGAACGAGTCAACACGAGGCAGTCGCCAAGGATTGAGTAATACCTCGTGGAAAGAACCATGGCAGACTGGCGAGCGACTGCAGGCACTCAGTTCACGATCAGGAGGGTCAGCGCCCAGGTTGACGTGCCTGTACTAGTGTATAGTTTCTTGAGATCTTCTTGGAACTCCTGATGTCTATAGTTTCTATTGACTTCGATCTGAAAGCACTGCTGGTTCGCGAGAAAGCATGCGAACGTCGTCAGGGAATGACGCCCGCTGCCTCCGACACCAACCAAGATGGCGTGCCCATTCGGAAGGCAGATTATGCGATAGATTCGACAGAAGTGCTCCACGGCATCTCTGCGACAGACCCGCAAGGCAACCAAGAGCGTGATTGAAAGCAGCGTACTCCTGCCTGTGGTCTCAACACAGATTCGCAGACGGTACCAGTCGACCGCGTCCCGTGAGCCTTGTCTATTGAAGCTGCGCGGCCAGTCTCCAGAAGAGTCTCCACCGTGGGGAGGACTGTCTCCTGGTGTCCGTGATCTTTACTCCTGCGAATGTGATGCTCTCGCAACCCTGTCACCTGGCATCGATGCATTTCTCTGCAGGCGCCCGGCTCTCGTTCTCACCTAAACAGGACAAGGTTCATTCTGCCTCTGAAACTGCGTTCGTTGTACTCCTCAAGTTTCATCAACAGAAACTGCTTCAGCATCTGCCTGTCCACGACTTCGTCATACGGAGCGTCAGCTCCTGGACTTGTGTCGAAGGGGAGAGCGACAAAGAGAAGGTCCTTCTCTCCTTTGCAGAGATCCTTGGCCCTAACCTGCACTGCTTTCTCAAGCACGGAATCGAGGATCTGGATGAATTCCGCAGAGTCTGAGCGGCTTGCTAGTCGGTCATGAAACACACGCATACACTCGTGGTACCTGCGGTCAATGCCAGTCCACACACAGAAAGGTCTATAACGCTGCGTCATATTTCTTTTTTTAGAGTTCAGCGTGGAGCCGCACGACACCTCGTTGGCAGGACGGCTAAGCAGGGGCTGTGCAATGATCGATAGTTAGCCCAGATCGAAGCGAAAGGGCCTGAGACGTGAGCTGCCAACTCACCAAAGGCGGAGGACTGAGTCTTTATCCTCGTATACCTGCGGTTCCGCTTGGTAAAGCCCCTGAAACACTCTTGATATGTCTCTCATGTTGAAAAGGTAGTGAGGCTTGTCCGGTTTTGGAAGGAACTTGTTGCAGACTTGTTCGTACACGGATATTGTTGCGGCTGAGAGCGTTTCTGCAAGGATTTTTATCTCCTGCAGAGCGGAGACAAGACTATGCCAGCGTCCGCTGCAGAAACTTGCAGTGCGTGTACTGTTATGCAGACAGTACACGCACTATAAGTTGCGCAATTCTACACGCTCAAACAGCTGAGCGGAATCTTCAAGCAAGGAAAAAAGCACATTTGCCGTGTTTCTGTGCTTAGAACGCCGCCAAAGCTGCAGAAACCTCTAACTGTTTCCGACACAACCACTTTATTGGGGAAGGAGAGCGTATGTTATTCGTGACGCCGCGTACAAGTTACTCACCTCCCTGAATTCCGAGAGTTTGTGAACAGCTAAGGTATTGAAGATTCTCTTCACTTGGTTGTCATCCGGATCGGTGAAGTTCAGAAGATTGAATCTCGACTGCAGCCGCGCGGGTATGACGGATCTGCCGCCTCCTGGAGGGCCCATCGCGGCGAGAATCTGCGTGTCTAGAACATACTTCACTGTCTGCTTCGCCCGGTCGTACCTGCGTGTGGGATCGAACAGCCGAAGACCTGTTTTTCCAAGCACCGTATATCTGGAGCCGCTTCCGGTTGTAAACGCCTGGGCACGGCCAGTACACCTGCCTCCAGCTGGGATGGCCTAGTGGTAGTGAAACTGTACACTCCCTCCTCTTCGAGATGAGATCACTCCAGCCGTTGCCTGGTCAAGCGCGGACCGGAGCCAGCATTCAGTTCGTACGTCGTGCCTACCAGCAGCCGTAGTCGATCAGCTGTCTCAGTAGCTCCAACGGAGGCTGCGAACCAAAGGTGTCTTTACGCGGCATGTTGAGATCATCGACGAAGCATACTAAGCGTTTGTTGCCCGGTGGGCCGTACTTGTTCTTCACCCGTTTCTCCAGCTTGCTCTCGAGAATCTGCAGACATCGTTCAAGGTTACCATATCGAGATACGTTTTGATCCTAGGCTGGTTGCACAAGCCAAATGAGGCCAGAAAAAGCCACTAGAAGAACTCCACATCCGTTCTTGTCCCACGCCCGAGTCCCCGTTAACTAGCTGGGTCCTCGCTCATAGCAACAACAGCGGTCCCCCAGAGAACCACCTCAACTACCTGCCTCTGCTGAACAGCGACTCTATGCGTACCTCCTGGGTCTTTTTGGAGGAAGTTTGGGCAGAAAAGTTGATTGTCAGTGTCGCATGAGTAGACTCGGGTAGCTCGTGCATGACCGTCGTTAGAATGCATGACGTTTTCCCAGTGCCGGTCTTCCCTACGCAGAGGGCGTGTTTCTGATGCTGAATAAGGCCGTTCAAGACGTAAGCGTTCCGGAGCACGTCCACTGTCGGGACAAGAATTTTATGAAATGGAGTACTCTCTAGTGGCCTGCAGGCGGCACAAAACGGTCAAGCGCTTCCAGTCAAGACCAGCAGTTTTGCTTATGGACTGCGCAAACGAAGCATGGGGATGCCCGTGAAACTTCCTACTTTCCTTCTCTTCTTGGTGTCCCCCTTGCAGAAAAGCAAGGGGTATGAAGAACGCCACGTAACTGTACGTAGTCGTGGCGGCGACCTGACGCTCCCCGGCAGCCACAGAGCAGAGACAGAGGGCTCTGGACAGAACGTGACCAGAATCAGACAGCCGCTCACCTGTACTGACTGGGAAGTCTGTCCTCCCAGAGCTTCCAGTCTTGCTTCTCATAGTTCAGGAAGTAGTCGTACACGGTATGACCAGGCGGGAAGGAATGTTCAAGTTGTCGGATGCATCGATCGACAAGTGAGCGGCTCTCAGCATTGACAGAGGCGCCGAGAGACCACACTACCGCGAAGGCAAACGTTTTCTCCATGAGTGATAGCACATTCTCTTCCTGTACAAAGCACCGCTAACAGGCCAGGCTATGGGTCAGCAGAAAGCACTAAGCTATGGTTTTCTCGATCAAGGCCTTGTCGGAGCAGCGGACCGTAAGCCGTCCTTGCCATCATTGACTTGATTGGCTGCGTTGGTGCCCAGCTCTGCCTCGACACGTTGTTGATGCTGGACGTCTGTTCGCTATTTCCCAATGAACTCCACGGTCCGTCCCTGAGTTCCCGAGGCTCCTGATGGCTTTCCGCCAATGGGCTGCACAGGTAGCACTCACCTTCAGCTCAGGACTAATGCGGTCGGAGAAAACCTCGTAGAGCCGGCAGAGAGAGATCACTCCGTTGGTATCGGAAATGGGCGTTGCCTCCGAGCACTCGCGCCGAACCTGCCCGGAAAAATAGGCCCCTGGGAATGGGCGCAGCTGCTTTCTCCGTTCTGTACTAGCTTTCCAGAGTGTCCCTCTTGAGGTCGAAAACAAGCAGAAGGGGGACAAGTTCCAGAGGTGACCGAAGTGAACGAGACGCCGGACGTACCTTCAAGACTCGATCCAAGTATTTCTCGAAAAGGTTTTCCATGAATCTCTGTCTTTCTACGTTTTCAAAATTCTTTCCAAGCCAGCTTCTCACGTACGGGCTCCAGTCTGTTGATGTCGCAAACGTCGCATCTGGACTCTTATGAGTGCAAGACGTCGAGGTGGCGCGTGCTACTGTGGCAGGAAGCCCGGTCGAGGGCCAGGACGGGACCAATGAAGAGATTCGGTTGCAGCTGCTTATGCGAGCGCACCCCTTGCCTCCAGGTCGTCGCGGAGAGATTATTTGAGTTCACCTCCGACTGCGGACAACCAGAGCAGTATCCGAGTAATGAATTTCTCTCGTACCTAAGTCGCCGGGATCCATGTATACCATGCCGACCCTACTGACTGTTGCCGGTGATGCTGCTGATAGATTCTCTACCTCGAAGAGTAGCGAGACCTGAGGATAGACCACACCCAGATGATATCTAGCAAGATATCCTCAGAACCTCCTTCGGCTTGGCCGACCCTGCGCTCTTTTGGTGCACGATTCGGAAGTTGTCTTCCGCAGTTACCTGGGGTGGCATGGCGATTCGATCTCCGTTAATCAGCGTCAGGGTTTTGTTGTCGTCCAGTAAAGAATTCATGGACTCAATCCACAAGGTGTCCACGGGGCCGTCGAGTACGATCCACTTATGTAGTGAGCGGGTATCCTGGCATGCCACTCTCATTATTGCCGAGAGGATGCCATCCGTCCATTCGAGTGTCTGAATATTGAAGCTGCCGTAAAGTTCGTTGACGTCCACAGATTTCGGATTGATAATGTACGTCCTTACAGCCTCGAAGTCGGTCCTTCCTGTACAGTAAGAGTTACCGGTGCTCTCACCTATGGACGTGGTTATGGAACCATACTCAGCATGGCCATCTGTGGTGGTGAGCCTTCGCTCATCCGACAACACGTGTCCCCACCCGGCATCCGACACTTGGAACTCTACGACATAGAGGTCAACTTTGGCGCATCCTGTTCACTGCGCACTCTCGTTCCGAACCCAAGCTCTCGCAGGCAGTCTAAACAAGCCCCGGACGTCGTAGTGATCCGAGGACAGAGGACCTAGGCCGGGTGTCTGCGCCGCTCGCTGTAAGCCTTTGTACATGAAGGCGCATTCAGTTGGGCCTCAGTAGCACTGTCGACCCGCGTCTGCCACCTCCTGTGTGCAGGCGTCACTTATTCCACTTCATCCTTCACGCTGTGGCAGGTTATGGTTGCCCTCGGCGCTCATGGCGACAGAGGGGGTTTGCCCATATCCTACCTTGCTCACTGAGGTAAGTCATCGCTTTTTGCAAAGATGTCCACGCCGTTGATTTGCCTGTCAAGCTCTTCCCTACCATCATGTTGCCGTGCCTCGTCTGCATCGTTAAGAAGAGCTGTGTGGCTTTGACGACGATGTGCTCTACCTTCTGCAGGCCCTCCTCCTCAAGTGCCCACTCCAAAGCTTTTTGTAACGCTTCATCTTTGTTCTGCATCTGCAACAGGCAAGGTACAAGATTGTAAGACGTTGTGTGTGAGGCATGACTGCATGTGCGCCGGCTGGAGCCTTCCCGGGCGCCGTTTGAGGGCAGGAGTGGCCAAGGGAAGGAACAGAACTTGCAAACATCGTGCCGGGGATTAAGATGATCGGATGCAGTACACATCTACGCTGTGGCGCTGAAAACATTTTGGATGCATCAAGCTACTAGTCTGGAGACCGCCGCTGGCCGAGTCTCCACGCTGTCAGCATCACAGACAGGATGGCACTGACCACTCGATACCTGCGACAAGTCTGCGTCCGGAAACAGGTCGTGCATCAGCGCAGCGAACAGGAGGCTGTCATCGGTAACAGTCTTAGACACGTTGAGATCTAAGATAGCGCGGATGAGGACTTCCTGCTCGGGTTGCTCGGCTCCGCCGCTCCTTCTGACTTGGCCGGCTCGGCTTAGTACTGCTCGGATCGCTCGGAGACCAAAATCGTAGTGATCTTGCTTGCTCAGCTGTTGATTCATTAGCTGGTACAGTGTGATTATCTTTCGCGCGAGGACTCTCGCTTCCTGACAAGGTTTGAGAAAGGAACCAGCTCAGCACACGGCTTGGCAGTAAGCGAGACCGAAGACGAGAGAGGGTTCGTTGTTGCCACCTCCTCCTTGGACGTTCAGCCCCAGCTCCGTTTTGCGAAGCACAAGACGCCTAGCTGTACACTCGTTTGTGCTGCATTCTCGACACGGAGGACTGCTGAAGTTCGAGGTCCAGAATCGCATGCCGACCGAAGCCTTGCAACGGACGCCGGCGCAGACGCAGAGCTTTAGCAACCGCACTTGGCATACCTCGAAACCTTCCGCCATCAACATAATCTCGCAGATCATCGCAAGATCTGGCGCCATCATTGCTACCGGCCGAAAAAGGCTCGTCAAATTATCCGGGAGTTCGGTCCTCCCTGCATATCCAGGATTCATGGTGATGAAGATGCCGCAGTAGGGGTCCAGTCTCACTCTCTGCCCTTCGAATAAGAATTTATGGCCCAGGGGGTTCTCCTCTGGCGAAATTTCCCTAATGTTGGCACACAAGAGGTTTCAGCGGGTTGCATATCGCCTACCCCCTTATCTGCCTTAGAAACATTTTCCGGAGGAGACTGTTTTCAACTAGTCCGGCAGCAGAGCAAAGCGATTCTTACCGGAGCGCATGCTGGATCACGGAAATTTGTTGGGCGACAACAGACAGAACCTCGATCTCGATGCGGTTGAACTCATCGAAGCACCCCCATGTCCCAGACTGGGCCAAGCCGCTGAAGATCCTTCCCAGTGATATGTAATCAAGCGCATCGGAACAGTTGAAGACGAGCACAAGCTTTGCTATTCCCTTGCCAAGGTCCTTGACAGTCTCAGTCTTGCCTGGAGAAGGAAGCAGACACTAGAAGAAACCCGTCTGGCTGGGCGCTGGCCAGCATTCTCAGTTTTCAGCCAAGCGGACTCTTCCGGCTGCCCTTAGCCCGTTTCCTCCTCCTCTTCTCCGTGTTTAGGTGTGCCTTCTCCTACTGCTTACCCGTGCCCGCCGGACCCTGGGGAGAGCCGCCGAGTTTCAAATGGAGAGCCATTGTGAGGGTCATGTAGCACTTATCCGTTAAGGGAGTTATGACGAGCCGGCCGTTGTTACCCTGGTACTCGTAGCCGTAAGGGGTGATCGTCTCGGTCTGGAGCACCTGGCAGACCATGAACCCTCCCCCTAAGGACTGCGCTATGCTTCCTCCGCCTGCAAAGACGTTTCAGTGACAAGGTTGGGCGTGCAGCACAAAAGAACTCCTAGTTTTGCCGTGCCGTTGGGCAGGGACAAGCCCGGGACGAATGTGCTTGGGGCAGTTAGTATGTGGGCAGGTTTTCTTGATACGTTTTGCCGGTATCAAGATCTCGGGCGAAGGACTCGTCTCCGAACTCACCGCTTTGGGCATCTGCGATATCTTCACGCATTTCAAAGCGAAGCTGCGACTTCCACGCAAAGCAGTTGTCGTGTTCGCATCGTGTCTGGATGAGCCTCTCCTGGGTGGGGACAGCACAGCGCAACGTTCTCCGACAGGAAGGGTCGAAACGTGTGCCAACAAATTCTTGAACAAAACTGGAATCGCAGAAAGCTACATTCGCCTTCAATTCAGGAGCTTTGGCAGTCCCGTCAAGGTCCCGTGTACTGCTCTCGGCCAGATAGGAGAGCCACGGTGCGGATATGTGCACTCACCTGCACATCCCTAGCATGGACCTCGATCGTGATAAGAGAGACTAGCTTCGACTGCTCGACTGGTGTCAGGGGCTTTCTGACAAGGTCAATCAGCTTCGACAGGTGACGACACTGCTGCTTCTTGAGCTGTTTCAGGGCATTTTTAACTCCTTTGGCGATCTTCCTTAGAGCATTCTCTGTCTCCGTAGTCCTGAAGACTCGTATGTAGGAGCACTTACGCTTTGTGGGGAAAAAGCCAAGAAGATTCTCGAGATATGCCTGAGGGCGCGTCACCTCTGCTTTGTACCCCGCCACCGAACGTTGCAGGTAGCTTCGGGCCGTTTCACTGCTGTTCCTCAGAACGACTCAAAACACACCCAAGTTTCGTGAGCGAAAGTCGTGTGTTTCCCCCTCCACTATGTGGCCTGCTTCGGAAAGAAACCGGCCCTCCTGCCGTGGCCGAGGTGATGTATGATGTGCATCGCCTGAACCGCTCTTGCCAGGGGCAGAGCCGCGTTCAGAGCCCATCTTGATTCTGCTTAAGCAGTCGGCTGGGTAAGGGAGACAGCAGTTTTTTCAAGTAATACCCGCGGAGGGTGGCAGAGACAGAAACCGCTGTCCACCCACTTTGCCCAGTCGCTGTTGGCTGCCATCTAGAAGGCAATACATTTCTGCTTTTCAGGTGGTGTCGCCAGTGCCGACAGCAGGTCAGAGCGTACCACGCGATCTGACTTGAGGTGATCACAAGTTGCCCACAGCTCTCCCGCACCCAGCGCTCCTTCTTGTTGCCTTTGGCGAGGTTAGCCTGATGAGTTGAGATTAGCTGTCTCTTGAGAGTTTCTCTCATCATTTTCTCCACCTACCACATCACCCACGCCAGAGAGGCGAGGGAAGGACCTCTGGCGACGGCGCGATATCCTCGCGTTTGTAGTTTCCAGTACCTCCAGTCCAATGCACTTCGCCCCCCCTGCCAGCCTCCCGACTCACCTTTCCGAGCCACTGCTCGACTGGCCCCTCAAGAACAATACTTTTTGGCTGAAACTTGACTTTCTCTCCGTCTGGAGCAAGCATACCTTCAGCTTCCCAGCTCTTGTTCTGGCGTTTACCTGCAAGTCTCGGCGGCACGCGGGTGAAACGCCAGGCTAACAGTTTGGTCGTGTCCACGCGTTGCGGCTCACGCCGAAAGAGCCTCTCTATAAGACGCAGAGCAGCCTCTTGACAGGCAGACGTCTTATGGCCCACACGGCTATAGTTTCAGATCCCGAGTGCTCACCAGGGGGAGACAACTCAAGAAATTTAATGCCCTCAAAAATCTTTTTGATATGCTTCTGCAGCTGATCAGGCTCCTTCGAGTGTCCGAGAATCTCCAGTAAGTCGCTGTTTGATAAGAAGTAGAACCTCGGGAATTCTTGCCTGAGCGTTAAGCGCACATTTTCAACGTATCTTCAGGCTTGCGCCACTATTTCCTAGAGCTGCTGGGCGCACGCTTCTTCAGTTGAGGCGAGGACCCGTACGGTCCGACCCTCCCCTCTTTCATCCCAACTACGCATGTGACCGTCGACAGGCCGCTGGAGCAAAGGTCTCCGCTCCCCAGCTCCCTACAGGAGGTGAGCTGCGGGGGAGCCCAAAAACTCCCTTCTACGCTGTACCACTCTCAATAATACCAATGTGGGGAAGCCACAGCAGCACCGGACGTAGCTAGCGGGTCTCGCGGCCAGAGCTGAGTGGGCTCTGAGAAGGAATCCGGCGCTGGTCTGTGGTAGTAAGAAAGGGTTTCTACCTTTTCTTCTCAAGGTAGTCGTCCAGAGACTTTTGCAGGCGATCCAGCTTTTCGTTCATATCGTTGAGGCTGCCGAGGATGCCCGGTATTGCACACGCCCGCAGAACCTTGGTATCCTGCTGGATCTTTGACAGGGTTCTCATGAAGGAAGTGTGAACTTCATCGAACATGCAGGCCTCCTGGGGAAGCATAAGACGAATGTCGTCTGACCCTGCACACACGACAGCAAGCGCACGGCACCGATCCAGACAGAAAGTGAGTTGCTTACCAGTTCCGTCAACCAACGTACTCACTCCGGACTGGCTCCGGCGAATGCAAATTCTCGGACTCCGGTCTATCGTTTCCTGGTGCGCCTGGAGTCGCACACACGCTTACCCTTGAACACATTTTCCAGATATATCCATTGTCGCTGAACCTGGAGTATCATTTCGATCACTTCGGACACTTGCGCGAGAGTTCTTTCCCAATGCTCGACTTCATCCTTGAAGGGTAAATGGTACTGATTGGACTTCATGACGCTGAGTGCCAGAATGTTCTCTTCAAGAAGATTGAAGAGCTCTTCGTTGCTTTTGAGTTTCAGCAAGTTGTCTTTGTGAGGGACAATTTCAATGCGCAGGTTCGTCCACCCCTGAGAGATTTCCTGCAGAGCAGTTTCAATCTTGAACTCTTTCCGGGCCTCATCGGCGAGCCGTCCGATCAGGTCTGGCAAACAAAGTATCAAGAGCTGACATTTCTTGTGGGGCGTGCTTCCCTCACTTCTCTTTCAGTCTGTTGCTTGCAGATACAACCCTTAAGACGACAAACGCGTTCCGTTCCCGCGTCTCAGCTCGGCACCAGAGTTGAAGGGCAAGGAAGGACTCCGGCCGCATCAGCTGAGCACAGTCTTTTACCTGCCCGACGAATCAAATCCAGCTGAACAACAGCGTTGAGCGTGAACTCTTTGGAATGCGGATCGAACGGCTCCGCGATCTCCTTTTTCAATCTGGACCAATGTCTGTCCCTCATAGCCTGAAAAAGTCCAGCATCAAGGAAAATCTGACGGTACCCCGGCTGGAGCGGCAGTGAGCCCGGCCGGTTATGGTGAACAGCTTTGCGTAACAATAGTAACAGATGTCCTGCAGATTTACGATCTACCGCCGTCCAGTTACGTGCTCGTCTGCCTATGAGAAGGATGACTTGCCGGGCTTCGCAAATTGCAAATCAGCGGCAGTCCTTTGCGGAACTGATCAATCTCCTGCTGGCATTTGCGCCACACTGGCCAGTTGCGGATGTCCTTCATTTGCGTTAAGCGGCTTTGGAAGGTCTCTGCTACACGCTCGAGCTCGTCCGTGTTCAGCTCGTAGAGCGCCTCGGTTTTAAATCTGTTCCACTCCGCGTCCCACTCATCCTTGAAGCACACACGAACCTCAGAAACCGAGCCTATCAGCAGTCGTTTTTCTCAGCTGTCAAGGTGCCACCGCGGCGTATCAGACTACAGCGAGCAGCTCAGTTTTGAACGCACCCACTGATGCCGAAATAAAAAAGTTTCTAGCAGGATGCCCGCACTTTCGCGGAAGAGCAGCCGCGCCCCGTTGTTGCCCAAGCCCAAGCAGCAGAAGGCACTCTTACACGGCGGCAAGCAGAAGAGTCCCTGTCCCTACCGCTAGCGTCCAGATATCGGTCAGCTTTTGAAAATCGGCCTCCATCTTTGTCAGCTCCTTATACTGGATGCGCTCAATGCCGAAGAATTCCAGCTTCGACTCCAGTTGCTCCTCGTTTTCGCGGAGCTTTTGAACTTCACCCTGGTACAAGGCAATGGTGTTGAAGGCGATCTGAGGCTCGTAGTCGAAAGCGGATCCGTCAAACGGAGCCGAGCACATGAATTGCTTGAATAGGTCTGCTGCCTGTTTCCCTATGCCTTGCATCATCAACTCTATCTCTGCTGCCATTGCCTTTTTGGTCCTAGCAAGTGACAATGAACACCATCGCTGGCCAGCAGAGAGTGTCAACCTCAAACGCACAGACTTAGGAGACGAGCCCAGCCGTCAGCTACTGGTCCACTTGCCCCAACGGCGAGACGGAGGCTTCAGCCCGCGAGGGAAACGGGCTTACTTGTTTAACATGACTTCCGCCTCTTCTAGAGTTGCTTCAAACTGTTCCGCAAGTGGTCGAAGAGATCGAAGCTTCGCCTCCTCAAATTCGGGGATCTGAACTGGCCACAGAATGGGCGCAGTCGTTGGCATCCCTTGTCTGTAACACTGCCCCCGAGGATTCCCTTACCCAGCACCTACATCAAGAGCATTTCCAAGGAGGCAAGCTACTGCGTGACAGACTCCTACCGTCCAGCTCGACGAGTTTTGCGAATTGTTCTTCAATAGGGCGGATGCGGTCCTCGAGATAAGGGATATCTCCCCGGCACCTCTGCCACAGATTTAGCTTGGCTTTAATGTCCTCTGTTGTTGTTGGGACCTCCCTTAGTGTCTCGGTGTTCGCTGTAAAACAGTCAGGGATCCCGGTAGGTTAAGCTGTTCCAGCAGTCGGGGGCGACGCGGAGCAGCGCGTGCGGTCGCGGTTAATCACTGCGGTAACCGATAGGTAAGGAGAAACAGCTCTCGTACCCTAACTTGGTTCTCAGCCAAGGAGGTTACCGAGACCCCTGTGCTTCCAAGGAACTCGCATGCTCTCGATCAACGGTCAACTCCGTGTCTGACGAGTAACTCAAATGAAGCCTCGAAAAGGCTCAGAAGTGGCAATGGCAGTGGCAGAGGTGCATCGACAGCTGGGCGGAGCCCTCGGCTTTCCGGATCCGAGAACGGGCACGTGTTTCGGCAAACTGGGAGCTTTCCTGTGGCTTGCTTACAGAAAAAGTACTGAAGAAGCTTTTCAACTTCCCGGGACGCGTTGCTGTGAAGGTAGGCGATCAGCTGGGCTTGCCACTGTTGGCAGTGCTTCATGAGAGCTTGCTTCAGCATTGTGAAGTCAGCCTCAATGAAGCAAATGGTGATCTGCGATAGCAAAGCGCAGTTTCCCACACGGATCTTTGAGCGCGCTCTTCGTTGTCAGAAACGTGCGGAGTGGCGTGATGTGGAATACAAGACTGGCCAAGTCACCCTCGCGGAGTTCCGCATTGTCAACGACAGGCAAGCGACAGCTCATCCTCTCGGGGTTTACTTTGAATTCTTCCTGCTGGATATCCGCCTGCAGCTCCTTGTATCTCTGAATGTTAGTACACACAACTGGAAGCGGTCTTTCTGTTCTCGCGTATTTCTTTATGATCTCTTCCTTGTCTTGAGAGACAATTGGGTGGTAATTGTTATGCCACCACTTCAACCTTTCTTGCAACTTGGATGCACAATTACCAAGGCCCTTCATGATCTGCAGGGTAACGAACGCCAAGCACGGTCAGCCAAACATAGCTCCGGCGGAGGGCGAGCCCACACAGCCTGACAGTTTCAAACGTGACCGCAGGTCACGTCCCAAGCGCACAAAAAAAAAGCAAATGCGACCTGCGCGCTGCGGTACTGACTTGGATCACGATCCGGACGCAGTCGTCATCCTTGGCGATCATGCCGTAGAATGTTGGTGTCTGCGCCTTGTCCTCGCTCTTTGGATTCTCCGAAGCTGCTTGCGAGCCCTCTGCAAGCCGGTCAGTAGGAATACGCAGCGACCGCCACGTAGCACCGCTGCACGGCTAGGCTCGAGTAGTTGTGTCGGCCTTTCACCCGACCTGTGCTTGGCTCGCCGTAGTGTAAGAGTAGGTAGGATGGTGGTTACCGGGGGTCGCAGTTTCTTCGTTTGAATCTCCTCGGTCTTCTCCTTCCCTACCATGTAAACGCAAAGTGAGGGAGATAACACGGGATTTCGCAGTTCGGTAAAACTGTAAAACTGAAGAGGGCCCTGCTTCGCTCATTAGCTCACGTCAGCGATTGCAGGTGCTCCCACAGCCTCGGCACAACTTGAAGCGTCAGGCACATTTCCTTGCACACAGTCTGGAGAAGCTCCTTGAGATCCGCCATCGTCGGCTTGAAGTCCATCCTGTTGTGGCTGTCGAGAACGGCGTGAACCTTGAACAAGGGGGCAACATCCACCGTGCTGTTCTTGCCGTCTACCGGGTTCAGAACCTTTGAGAGTCCCTGTGTGCGCAGCCAGATATGTACTTGGAATAGACAGATTCATTTACTCCACTGCCCAGTTGGCAGCCTGCCCAGCTACTGCCTAGACCATCCAACAAGCTGTGCGGAAAGCATTTGGAGAAAGGATTGCACAGTCAGTCCACCCCCTGCGCATTTCCAGGCCAGGACAGAGTACTGAAGGCGCCGGATCTCTTCTCCTCCAGCTGAGGAATCTCAACTCGGCTTGTGGATCGTTTCCGGAGGGTGGCGAAGTAGTTCGGATACAGGGTACCCTTCCACGGGCCACTGTAGCTCACTTGGAGCGATGTTCTGACAGCTTTTTTGAGAGCATCTCCCAAGCGTTTGTCCATTTTCTCGACGTACAGCTTCCACTCCCTCTGGATTTCTGGCGGGTGATCTTCAAACAGCTGAAGTGAGGGGCAGACGCACTGCACGTTGCTGTTCCAGGAATGCAGGAGAGTGTGAAACACCGCTGTCATCTTCGATCACCTCTGTACAGATCAAGCCTGTTTGACGTCTGGTAACAGCGGACCCCCATTGCTGATGTGTACAGAAGATCGCCAGCGGTTTTCTGCCGAGCGCTGTTTTGCATTTTGCATGAGGCTGCCTTGTACCAGTATTGTTCAAGCCATCAAAAGAAAGCCGACATCGAACTGTCGGCCTCCAGCTTCCCGAGGTGTTCTGGCTCACCTGGGCGGAATCACAGAGCACGGCGGTGACGGCCTCGTGCGCTTCGATGAGATATGTCTCAGCCTCCACCTTCTTGGAAGCCTGAGCCTGGCGGAAATCCTCGTCAGTGTATATCTTCCGTCGATCAATTGTAAGAAGGTGCATTTCTGACACTCCCTTACAGTGAGCCAGTATCGTTTGGTGATTCGTTTGAAACCTCCTCACGTAACCGAAAACCACTTGACATTCCTTGCATGTATCTCGAACAAAGAACTCCTTGATACCCTGCGATCAAGTGATGCGAACAATGAAGCGCACATTCGTCGAGTCTACGGTTCCTCTTCGGCCCTCCGTTGTGTCGCACAAAGGACAGGAGTCCAGAAGGGACAAACATCCAGACCTTAGTGCAGTGATTTCAAGAACTTTTTTTTCCTGTCGCGGACCCCAGCCTCCATTACCTTGGAATTCCAGGTGAGCTTCTGAATGCCCGGGGCGATCTTCTTGTCCAAAGCCTTGATGTGGTGCTGGAACAGTCTTCTTTCCTCCGGCTGCGCGCACGCTCACAGGTCACCAGGCACCAGCTAAAGTGTGGGTGTCTTCGTGCCCAGTGGATTTGCGAGCAATGGGAAAGGCTCTCAAACTGTCTAGGGACTCACGGCAATCNNTCCCTCACAACCCGCAGGACATGCTCACGCAGGGTCGTTAGTTTGTCGCGGTGCCGTAGCATCTCAAGGGCTGCATAGGGCAGGTTGATGCCCTGGTTGTGCATCTTCTGCCAGAAGTATGCCTCTTGCAGGTTCTTTAGCAGGCTCTTTTCAAAGTTACTTTCCAGTTGGCCGCCTGCATGCGTAGCACACTCCAGAGCTTGTTGGTGCGAAGCGGAAGTGCAGAAAAGTGGACTAAGAGTTGCCGCGATTCAGGGAACCCGAGCGATCTTACCTTTGCCGCGCGTGAGTATATTTGCGTCAGCTCGAATCAGCAAGGGGCGTTCAAGCCTTTTGTTCAGAGTGCCGCTCCCTTCACCAGTATTCAGCTCCTGTGCCCATTCTTCAAATGCCTGCTCTACGAAGAACTACGAAGCAAGAGAAACGCACGAGAAGCTGCCGGCTCATCTAGAACACGGTCGACCAGAGCTGGCAGCGGGCAGACTGAGGCTGCAGTCTTCCGCAAGCGACAGCAGGCTCCCCGGTAAACACCAGGAGGGACACGACAGCTGAAGCCTCACAGCGAGCATTCCGCGGACGCTACTGAAATTCTCCCTTGCAGCTTCTGCTTCTCGGCAAGATGGCATATAATGCATTGCATCGAGGGTATCCATCTGCTTTTGAATCTTTACTATCATTCCTCGAGTCCACATCCCGAGACCTGCGTGGTTCGGGTGCTGGTACGGAACCGAGAGAAACTGATTTGGATTCTTCCGAATGTTCTCGAAGTGCCGTTTCACCAAAGCCAGCTCCTAAACATAGTAAACCCAGAGAGGCCGCAAAGACTTTGTTCAGTACTAAACTCCGGAGTCCCGCGAACTGAATCGACACTCCCTCAAAACAAAGAAGTTCTGCAGCCGAGCACGGGCAGTTACCTGGATAAAGAGACTCCACACATCGACGTTTTTCTTTTCTAGAAACTTCTTTATCCGCGTCCTTTTTGCGAGAAGGTAGAAGGCATCGTACACTTGGCAAGCGCCGTCCACCGTCTGGGTCCCATCAAAGGCCGACGTGATAACGTTCATATACATGAACTCAAGATCCTTTACCTAATAATCACAAGGCGACACAAGAGTGAAGGCTAGCGATCCCTCGGCACCACTTGTTTGGGGGACGTTGTTGTGGCGCGCATGTCTGAACTCTCGTTTCTTCGGGTCTCAGGCAACTGTTCTCATGCTGAAGCTGTTCCGTCCCGAGTTGCTAATTCGTACTTGGCTCTTGAATATGGCGAAGTCGTCATGCCATCGCGTAGCTTTGACGTCTAAGACATAGTAATCGAGGTCTCTCAGGCGCCGCAAGCTTTTAGCGAACGAGTCTTCGATTTCATAGATATTTCGAGTTATCTCCTTGAACCGGAACCCAGTGAACATTGGCAACTTGGTGTGTTGCGCCCTGGTGTTGAAGTGCTGCTGGCACTCGCAGACTTCCAGCAGGTCGGCGCAGCGTTGGACAAAGGCATCTATCTGAACAATATGAACCAACAAGTGGCGGCTGTGGAACAGGATGTTGCCGAGATAAGGAGTCAATCTCCCCTGGGGCTTCTACAGCAGTGCATTCTGCTACACCGGCCCAGGAGGTCGCGGGGACGCCTGGAGTTATACTTCGGTTCTTCGAAGAGGCAGCGGACTCCCTAAACCACGCGCCCAGCCGCTACTCCTTCACAGACATCCGACCGGAGTCCCCGCGTGTCCCCGAAGTTCTACCGCTGCCTAGGGATACGTCTCAAAAGGGCGAACACCCCCCCCCCCTCACAGCGGAGACTCTCTGAAGGCCAGACGGTTTCGGGTTTGCCTCAAGTTCTTTCGTGTCTCACCTCTGCAAAAACAGTGCCTTCCGGAAAGTCCCAATCTCGCCCGGGGATGTTGTGTCTCCGAACGAGTTTGCGCACTTGCTGGTAAAGGTGCTTCCACGCTCTGCCACATTCAATCGACTTCTGTAGCGACGTCATGGCGTCATCAACTAAACCATTCCAGATGGATGACAAGTCTATCGCAGCTTGACATCGTTTGATTACTTCAGCGGAGATTTTCCTCAGTAGCCCTGCAAGGAAAGCAGGGAGTGCCAGAGAACTACTAGGACAGTCGAAGTTAATGCCGTGTACCGTTCGGCGTAAGGAGACAGACAGCACTAAGGGGGGGGGATCCCAAAGACCGTTTTCGCTAGGACGGCGTCAGGCGGAAGCTTCTGAGCATAACTGAGGAACGCGGCGGTCGGGTTGCTGATCCTGCACACCTGATACTCGGTCGGAGGTGTTGTAGTACGCGGAGGTTGACCAAATCATGCGAACAGAGTTCAGAAGCTGCATAAGAATAGGAGGGATCTCTTCAGGTTTGGCTTGCAGCAGGCTCTCCGAGGGCTTCTCCAGGGCAGAAAGAAATTTCAGGTTGTCCTCGGCTTCTAAGGATGCATGCTGAACATCACTCTGGACGAGTCTGAAGGCAGTATCTTGACACAGTGTGTTGTAAGCTGGCGGTGACGTCACTGTGTGTGTGTGCCTGCCTGTCTACGCTGAGCTCGCTTTCTTGGGATACGAAGGTTCTGGTCACTGGAAGCGCGGCATCATGCAAGTAGTCAGGTATGAGACTGCGTTTGCCGGGTTAGAAAGCGAACCTGAACTGTCTTAGATACGTCGACTTCGCTTGTCCCAAAAGCTCGAAAATCCTCTGAAATGCTTGGCTTTTGAACTGCTCCATCAGTCTCGACAGATCTACAGCCCTTTCCCTCCAAAAACGTATTTCGTCCAGATGCCCAGCATTGTCTGTCTCTTGTGCCGTGTCCTGGCCGGTCAGCCACACAATCGCACTTCAACGACAAGTTCGTCCCTTGGTTGACAACATGATGCCCTTCTGGTTTTGATGGTATCGTGGGCACTTGGTTGTCGGCGTATACCCATGAACAGAGATCCTGCTGCCCAACGAAAGCAAAACTAGAATAGAGTATGTAACTTTTCAGCGGCAGTTCACTGTATGACGCCAGTCACAACGTTGAATCCGTCACTGGCAGGCACTGAAGTACGTCCGCCCGCTCAGCCACCTTCTGCGCCCTGAGCTCTCTGCGGCAAACGTTTCTGCGTACTGGCAAGTGATAACCTGACCGATCCAGGGTCCGTGTGGGTGATTCATTCCAGCTAATAAAAAACAGGTCTTAGCGAAAGCAGGCGCCCGAGATCCTGCACGATCACTGCAGTCGCTGGGTTACCTGAAGCATCATGACCTCCTTTATCTGCCGCGTCCAATAGATGACAGTAGCCTCTAGCCGCTGGATCAGGTCTTTGTCTTTCAAGCAGGATTCCAAATCAGACAGGTCGTCCGTGGGGACGTATAACAACGTTGCACCTTTAGCCTGGTACACGGCCTCTGTTACAGTTGCAAGGAACCGTTGTAGCTGAGCAGCAGCACCACTCAGCAGAGGGGTAGCGCGCTATCTGGTCAACAAAGCGGGGAATGAGGAGCCGAGTCTTTTTTCTGCTATACTAAACTGTCGAGCTCTGGCACGACAAGTAACAGAGTACCGGTCCGACCAGGGCCTTAGACGGCATGTAATGGACTCTCTCCATCGGCGGCCGCAAGCCGCTGTGTGACTGAAGGGATATTTGATAAGGCCATGGACGTGCTCAGGAAGAGAACCTGTGAGCATCATTCCAAGGGAAGCTAGGCTGGCGGGGGGGCAGAGGCTTCTTTCACTCAGGGGCCCGAGCTGCGAGCCTTTCCGGTTGCGTGAGAGTGCTGAGGTCTCGGTCTTCTGCATGTTTAGATGAAAACACCGATGTTTGACTGAAGGCGAACCGTACGTAGTCCGACGTGTGTGGCAACAGCGGGGAAACGTTGTCAGTGTACCTCTTACCTGTCCGGTGAACTCCTTGCGCATATTCTCGGGCCAGCCATGTTCCTTCATCGACAGTGGAACGTAAATCCCGCTCATAACTGTCAGCAGATATTTGAGCATGTCCCCGCGAACACATGTGAAAAAGAGTTCCCCGGTCATATTTGTCTTGTCTAGGATAGCCGACGTCCGCTTTGCCAAGAAGACGAACTCATCCACTTCTCCTGAACGAATCTTGAAGGGAATTCTGTTGCTACAGAAGTGAAGTTGCGCTCCTGCATCAGAATGCTGATCTTTGTCGAAAAATACAAAGAGTTTCCGCTGAGTTTCATCGCAACACCACTCATGAAAGATTCGACTATACGTTGGTGACCAGTGCTCTTCTTCATTGAAGGCAGTCAACTGCAACCGGGGTTTCAGCCAAGCGGCACAGTCTTCCGGAACCAGCATCTGGCTTTGAGTTACATAATCCGCGGGCGTTACAAGGGCACCAGACTCGTTGTGCGGAGGAGTAGAGGGTGCTGTCCGAGGGCCTTTTTGGGAGTGGGTCGGGTCATCGTCAGAAGAGCTTGCCAGGGCGATAGGGTCAGAAGGGAGAGGTACCGAGGACTTTTCAGGGAGTTCCTCCGGTATCGAGGACTCGTCAGGGAGTTCCTCGTTGGACCCGAGTCGCGAAGTCCGAGGAGTCTCGTCAGCCATTCTGTCCAGCTCCGCCAGACGCCTGAATATTCTTTTCTTTCTCTCATAAGGTGTCGTATGAGCCCGCGACCATCAGCTCCGTTCCTTTCTCGGACTGTCCGACACTCGCCCACTTTGCAAAGCCAGCGGGTCAGTCCCGAGGCGGGTATGGAGAATACCTGAAGGCTGCCGATGCAAGCAGAGACCAGTGTGCAACCTCGGGTAGCCCGGCAAGCGGGCCTCGGGGGGACGAGGCACCAGAAGCAAAGGAAGACGAATAGCCTGCTGGGCCGGTGGCTTGTTGCAAGGTTCTATCAGCGGGAACGGTATTGAAACTGCTGACTCGGAAGATACGGGTGCACGCGCTGTAGCGTACGATGACTGAGTGCAGTAAAGTTTGACATGGAGTGACGGAACTACGCACACAACGGCGAGATGTTTCAAGAAGACGGAAAAGAATATAGACCGGTCCACGGTAGTCAGGCCGTATCAAGACCTGCCAGCGCCAAGTGGGGTTCATGCGGGGTGCATGTGCAGTCAGGTGAGTCAGGGAGAAAGCACACAACACCAGAGCAGGTGACGTAATGGCTGTGGCGTCGTGTGTAGAAGAGGCCGGGCTTCTTCCCCGGTGTCTGGCAAAAGACGGCCCTTATTTGAAATTGCTCCGTACTGCGGTCGCTTCAAGCGTCGGAGAGTCGTTCGGGAAAAAAAAAACCAGCAAACAGGTGAGTGCGGCATGTAGCTCAGCAAAGACTGCACATCGGCATACGTTGGAAATCTTGCTTTTCGTGATCCTTGCCTTGACGCGCGGGCTCCCCGGACTCCGACTCATCAGCAACCGGATTGCAAGCCGCGACTGAAGAAGTATTCACTCCAACAACTCGCCCCCCCGGGCTCACCGTCCTGTTTTGGGATACCAGTGTGTAAAGTTCGCTTTTCCGTTAGTTAAGTACAACTCTCCACCCAAGAATTCGCCCCACGACTACAGGTTCTGGTGGAGCAACTCTCGCTCTTTCTAGGCGCCGAGTCATCCACGTCACCTCTCTACGGCTGCTCATGTTTCACTTGTGGCACCCCGTTGCAGGGGCTCCCCTCGTAGGTGCCCGGGACCCGCCAAGTGAAGGGATCGCATCCAGCAATTTCCGTATATGAGACCTGACGTCGCCCGCCGTACATCCAGAAACCGGCTGAGGGTGCGCAAGTCTGGCTGCAAGAAAGCCAAAAACGGATCGGTACATGGCCCAGCGCACTGCTGTCCGGCCCTGCGCAAGAAGTTCAGTTGGGGGACGGCGTATCTACGGTTTGGATCATCTGCTTCCATGACGGCACCCAGCCTCCCCTCCCTACGACCTTCGAAGGTAAGCAGCACCAACGGTAATCCACCGTTCTTGGCGGTTGCCCAACCAACTTCCAACGAAGTAACGCTCTCTGGACCTTCTGAGGAGTCGTCGAAGGTTTTCGTAGGCTTACTCACGGCGACAACGACGGACAAGGAGGAAGCATGTGCGGACGTTCTGGAGGACAGTGACGTCTCTCTACCCGGTTTTTCTTCTCATAGTGCACGCGCTGCTGGGTTTTTCCCATCTGGGCAGGTTCACAGTCCGTGCGAGAAGTGCTGAACTGCGATCTTTTTCTTCCTTTTTCGGTTCAGCGTTCAATTCCTAAACCCTAGGTTAGTCGCTGACTCTCTGTGATCATCTTGTTTCGCTGCCCGGCTGCCTTTGCGTGGAGCCGGATTGGTCCCCCACATCCTTTTAGTTTTGGTGATGCCGCACTCATTTTTTTTTTAATCTTGGAAAGTTACCGGTGCGAGCTGTCCTCAGGAATTCGAGCCATTTCGGTAGAATGATTCGTTTTGTTTTCGCTGTTCGTCGCATTTGCCCTCTGTCTTACGCGAAGGGGGGCAGGGGCGCGTAGGTGTAGCTTCCTGCTAATGCTCAGTTGGGATCGCTTTCGCCACTCTCTTCCGTCGGGGAACGGGCGTTGTCGTTGAACTGGTGGGGAAAGGCGAACACTACGAGGAATGGATGTGCCGTAGCAGCACGTCATTCCAGAGGGCTTTCGTTTCGGGAACTAACTGTATGGCGCCTGTTGGCGAGTGCCCTCGTGTGACCCGGATTTGTCGTCCTTCCATTCTCCAGGGACTTTGCCGGGAAGGGGAAAGGATGCCAGTGAAACTGAGAAAGTGCAGCGGCGCTGGTGACCGCGTGTCCACATACGAGGCTGTAGAAGCGTACGGAGATGGTCCCGCTTAGTGTTTGCATGTATATCCAGGGTCCCTTCATTGGAGGACAGGCGAGGATTCCAGCTCTTTTCGGCCGAGACCCTTTATCGCATCTTTCTTGAGATCCTGATAGGCCCCTCTCTTGTATGTTTTCTCCCTCTTTAGCGGCGCGCCGGGCCGTTCTTGTTCCCCTTTTCAGCCTCGTGGCTTGTAGTAACAGGGCTTCAGTTTGCGTTAGCACGTGTTTGTCATTCTCTACCTACAGATCGCTTTTCCTCTCTTGCCATGGAAGAGAGCGAGGATGTCAAAATGGAGCGGCACTCCTCCGGAGGCCGGTCCCATTCCCGAGAATTGTCCCGCTCGAGAGAGAGATCAAGAGACCGTTCACCCAGGAACGACTGTTCTCCTCCTCGTGATGGAGACGCACGGGATAATGGCAGCAATGGTGACGATCGTCGGGGTAGTGGGAGCCCGGCTCGCAACAGTCGCTCGCGCTCGTATCACTCTCCAAGACGATCCCAATCAAGGTATACTCCCTCAACCAGCGCGGAGAATCGTACGATCGTCGTTTAAGTCTCTTCCTGAGCTTAGCGAAAGGGCGGGGCAGGGGAGAGAGCGGGCCATGGATATCGTGAATAGCAGGCGTTTTGTCTGTCCGCCCTTCATTCCACCATGGACGGTCTTCAATTTTCTTCGGTAGTGAGCGAATCTTTCGTATCGCCAGTCGCTGGTGTACAAGTTCATGTGTAGATCGCGGTACGCAGATTCCTTCCTCGAAGCGTCTAACACCGTCTAGTTTCTCGGCCTTCTTGAGTTTTCTCGTAAAGAACTCGGCGGGCTGAAGAATTATGATCCACTGCGTACGCCTCTTAGATCGCGTTCCTTCTGTGGTATTCGCGCTGTCCCTGATTGAAAGAGCAGCGCCANNGGGGGGGGGGGTGGTGGTGGTAGGGGTTTTTGGAGAGAAGGGGGGTGCAGAGGGAATCCTCTCACTTCAGCTCGTTGAAGGTTGTTATGCCATGATGTATTGACTGAGTTAACGTTGTGGGCAGGTGAGTGTGGTGTCGGCTCTCTTTTTTCAGAAGCTCTTCAAAGAATGGCCGAAGGCGATCACGCAGTGGAAGTCGCTCTCGTGACGCCCCTCTACGCCGTTCGGCAGGGTACTGGACAGATGGCAAAGAGGCATTTATTCTGAACATATCAGATGAGGATGCTTCCTTCATTCTTGGAGCAGGTACGTTCTTTGCCGGTATCACTCGCGCGCGCTTATCCAGTGTGTGTATAACTTGTCATTTTCTCTCACGGATTCCCGGTGCCTTTTCCTTGGGTGTGGTGCTTACGGCCTGCGGCCTGTGTAGTAGACCACTCTCTCTGTGTGAGGAAGCGTGGGCGGAAAACGGTAGGCGCCCGTGGAATTGCTCAGTCATGTGCTGGTGGAGATTATCAGTTATCTCCCACGTCTGGTTACCTGAGAAACCATTGTTTCAAGCAACACCGGGCTGAGTGAGGGATGTGTCAGTATGGTGCGCTTTCGTGTTCCCCTGCTTAGGAGGCCGTACAAAGCGCAAGCTGAGTCACGTCTGCGGAGCTGACTTGAACATTCTTGAGCGTGACGGGAAGACGGTGCTTGAGATTCGCGGAACTCCTGAGACGATCGACAGGGCTAAGCTGTACATCGGGTTCGTCATGCAGCAGCGAATTGGGCCTGTTGCTCTCCCTCCGGATGCTGAGAAGAGAGATGATCTTACAATCATTCATGTAAGTGTCATCTGGCATACTAAAAGAGGAATTCGCCACTTTCGGAGAGCTCCAGTTCATCTCTACCCTTGTCAGTGTGTTAGGTGAAAGCAAAGGTCTGGTGAGTCCTGTGGGGTTGTAGAGCGTCAGTTGGTCGATGTCTGCACTTGTTTGCGCCATACGAAGATGATCGTCGTGAGAGGGAGTCTTCGATTTCTGGCATGCATGTGGATCTAAAACCTTTCACGGCCTCTTCTCTCGTGCTTGGCTGCTGCGCTTGTGCAGGTCCCCCATGAATGCGTGGGCTACGTGACAGGAAGAAAGGGCGCTGGGCTGCGTAGCGTCGAGGAGGAATGGAATACTCTCATGTTCTTCACGGATTTGCGTTCCAAGGAGGCGGGTGAAACAGAAAAACTTGCGATTTTTGGTGAAGAGTAAGTGCCCAAGCTCCCTCAAGTAAAGCTCATGTCTGTGTATCGACAGATTCCATGTCTTGTGGCATATGAATGTATCTGTTGCTTTGCAGTTTCACTCGTGACGAGATCCACTATGACTCTTGTACTTTCGATAAACCATCTCGGACATCGCATTAGACATGAAGGGAAGCCTTTTGTTCACCTACAGTTGTGCCAGTGACATGTGGTGACGTTTCTGCCGCGTTGTATTTGTTCTTTTCTTTGCCATGAGTGAGGGTACGAAGGAGCAGAAGCAGATGAATCTGCTCAGATGGTCCGAAGCACTTGTGTATCTCAATATGTCTAGGTAGGCATTGTATGTGTCGTAAGGAATGTCGCTGCAGTAGTCCTGATCAAAGGTCGTCTTTCCTGTTTACCGTTGTGCAGTAGAGTCGCGTACTAGCCGTCGTATATCTCGTCATTGAGTTCCTAACTTGTATGCTGTCTGTAAAAATGCTTGATTCGTGTGGTGTGTTTTTCTCTCTGCAGACGCGCTCGTCGAGGCTCTGAACTGAAGGTGATGAGTGCCGTTGAGCAGAAGATGCCAGGTTACTTTATTAAGGATGACGAGGAGCATTTCTCAACGAATCCGGACTTCGACACAGATCGCATCCCTATCAAGATGGAAGACTATTCGTATGCCTTAGGACAACGAGGCAGCACTAGAAAGAAGCTTGCTCGAGCTTCAGGGGCAATTCTGGAGTATGTGGGTCGTCATGCCTACATTGCGGGGACCCTTGCTGAACGTACCCGAGCACGTCAATACCTTCAGTGGCTCTGTGCTCAACGCACGTCTTACGTTCATGTGGAGACCGACGGAAGGTAAGAATGACGTATAGTCTGTCAGTAGAGGAAGTTCTCCGTGTGCGTCTATGTCTGATGGGAGGATAGCTTTGATAGGAACAGTTTTCACCGTAAGACTGCTTGTTGGATCAGAGGGATGAGGGAAGCTCGTGCTTGGTGTCTCCTCCCTCGTAGGCACTGTACTGTGTGTGATGAATTCCAAATTGACCAAGAAAGGCTCTTCTTCTGTCTGAATGGGTGGTCTTCATGTGGGGGGTGAAATGGTACGAGGATGAGATATTTGTTAATGTTCACAACGGTTGTGAGGTAAGACAATTCCGGCTCCAATCTGTAGACAACAGGGAGCGCGGCAGATGGATGGAAGGTTGTGGATAGATGCTGTAAGTAACGAATTCTAGGTTAGATACGGAAGTTTGCGCCGGTTGGCTGATGGTACGTTCTGTGGTGTCTTCTTTGAAAATGGCTTTTTCTTTACAGAGACGATGTTGATGTGGTTTCTCTGCCGGTGGACGCTGTGGCGTATGTGACTGGAAGCAAAGGTAGCAATTTACGTCGTGCGGAAGAAGAAACCGGGACATTCATTTTCCTCGACGGGTCTCGTGGAGGTCGAGACGAACGTCTGCTTATTTTCGGATGGAATGCGGAATCTCGTGGACGAGCGAGGCAAAAGATTCTTGCACGTGTAGATGAGAAGATGTCAGGCCGCGCTAGGTGAGTCGCCGCCTTCTCCTTTGGTGTTTCTTTCATTTTTTCTCATAAGATCAAGGCTGATCGAGAATGTTGGTCTCCATCGTTTCCGCGTAGTAAAGTGGTGTCAGTCTATTTTTAGAACAACAACTTTGTATAGTGTGTGTGCTTCGACGCAGATCAACCTTGTGTCGCATCTGACTCGGTGTTTATTGCTAACGATAGAGAGGCGGGTGTTCCTTTTCCTATCCAATGAGAGAGTGTGTGTAGCCTCACTTGGTAGTTACGTTCGTCGTGGAAGTGTTCGCTCATGCATCGACGAGATGAATGTCTTTGAGGGCTGGGCTATTAGTGCCGCCAGCAGTGCATGCAGTCATGAATCATCCAGTATTCTTTGCGTGTTAACTCTCTGATTTCAGGCCACTTGGCGGAGGTCCGCGATACCGTTCTCGCAGTCCCGGCGGACGATACGACCGTGGGGGTCGTTACGGCGGTGGTTACGGCGGCTATGATGATTACCGCGGAGGAGGTGGATATGGCGGTGGTTATGGGGGGAGTTATGGAGGAGCGAGAGGAGATATCCGAAGTTACTACGGTGGTAGCGGAAGTCGAGGCCATTACGGTGGACGTGATCGTTCTCCAAGTCGAGATGGGTATCATGGACGCAGTCGTTCTCGTGACTACTACGGTCGAAGCGGAGGCGGGAGAGATAGGTCAAGGAGTTACGATAATCATGATAGTTATCGTAGTGGAGGAGGACGCGACAGATACAGGTAATCTCACCCGGGTTTTTCTCTTGACGTTACGATTTTTGTAGAAGATTGTTGTTCTCTCGATCACTGTTGTCCGCCGGAGCGCCTCCCGAGAGAGACGGGCCGGGCCGTGTGGGGTGGAGGAATACTGGGCCGGTGTTTCCCATGTTTTCTGATGTGACGGGTTCTGTCCGGCCTGGGGAATCCGCACCTGGCTGTATGTCTTTTGTCGTGACGGATTGCGGGTCTCTCTGGCTGGAGGACCTTCCCATGCTGCTACTGAGGGGATACCTATGTTCTGGCCGTGACGGGTTGGGATAGGTAAACAGACATAGGACGGCTATGTTTCAACAAGAGGGGGCAGGTGTGTGTGGGACACAGGGCAAGCTACCGATGATTCACGTGGACTCTCCTCTTTTTCTGCAACCCTCCCGTACAGGTAGATGCTGGTGGGCTGGTGGTCCGCGCTCGTGCTGATGTTTGGGCAGAAGAGGGGTGGTGGACTGCTGATCTACTACTACTACTACTCTATTCCACGTCGTGCTCTCTCGTGTTGTCGAAATCATCCAGTCAGCCTCATGCCCTAGTAGTCGTCGGCCCTCGCAGTTCCTCTACAGTTAAAATCGCGAACACCTTGAGAAAAAAACAAGTTCTCTTCGAGTTGTTTCGAGCAGACAGAGAGGCTTGAATGTCAGTCACACCACCTAGGACAACAACGCCGCTCGCGCAGTTTGTTATGTATTTTGTGCCGGCCTCGTGATGGGAGCAAGATATATCGTCACAAGCCTCCATCCATCCAGTTCCTAGCAGACGCCGGGGGGCGTCATGATGCTCTCTGAAATCGCTCGAGACATACAACAGAAGTCGAAAAAGAGCAAACAAACAACTGGCAGGACAACACCGTATGAAACAGACATGGACAGTCGCCGCTCCTAGGGTCACTAGAACGCCGTCGTTGGCCAACCACCTCCTGCCTGGTTCAGTTTTTGGGGTGCCGAGGAATGGTGACGATGGCATGCTGTGTGCACATCATCGTGTTCTACTCGGAAAAAGCGCAACCAGGACGGCTGGCGTCACCGAGAAAGAGAGAGTCGTCTCTCCGCTACAGTCGTTCGCAGTTGTCGGAAGCCGAATCTCTCGGGCCTGATGGTGGTGAACGCTGTCGTCTGGCGTTGTCCCTGGTGGTTTACATGCGTCCTGGCAATGTTCTACCAGGCGCTGAGCTTCACTTCTTTATCAACACGAGGGATAAGTGGTGTTAGGTCGTCACACACACTGGGTGGTTTTTGCTGTAACTACTAACCATTTTCATGGGTCCCCTTCTTGTGTCGGTCTATGGCATTACCTCGTCGCGTCCACTTCTCGCGGTATGGTAGAATGCGGATTGCATGGGCGACCGATTTTCATAAGCTTGCTGTGCACGGCAGGCGGTCGTTCCCTGGCTTCCTAATGACCGGACGCAGTCTTTCTGGTTAAGAAGAGGCGTTTAGTGTGAAGTCTACTTGAGTATGCTTTTCGTTTCATGACTAGTGGGTCTTCTTGCGCTATAGCTGATCTCAACAGCTTCGAGTAAGCAGGGAAGAAGGAACATCACAATGTGAAAGGTGCGGGATATTGTTGGTCATATCCCTGGTGGGTGTGTAACTTCATGGTTGTGTGCGGTGTTGCTGTTGGAGGTCGGTGAAGCAGGGAGTCTACATTATTCTCTTCTGGCATTTTGGCCGTCACCTACGGGGCGGGGCAAGAGATGCAGCATGTCCGAGTGTCATATTTCTGTATGTTTTTCTTTAGCACTTGAACCGAGAGGCGCTGCGGCTAGCTGTCCATGGGTTTTCGTGCCGGTCTTGTTGCTAGCCTCTCCAACGGCGATGACGGCGCATTCCTGTCTCGTTCCCCTTCCTAGAAAGGAACCAACTAGGGCGATCATATGATGCCTTGCCAGTCATCATCCCTTTCACCGCTTTCGTGCACTCGAGTCATCCATCAATTTGCCCATCGTTGATTCTCTTCGTCTAACGGGGAAAGCCTGGGATTGTTGATCGAGAGCAACGTGATTGGTTTTGTCTCAAGGCCGCCTGGAAGCACGCCACCAGTTTACAAAAATTCTGGTCGAGTTGCTTCCTGAATCGCCATGATGATGGCCGTCGTCATCTTTTCACGGGTGCACGACGACTCCGTGTGAAGACGGCAAAAAAGAAAGAAGCTGCCAGATGATGCAGTCCGTCTGGGAAAGTGTCCCGACATTCGCCTGTCCGTGTGTTATGTGTGTGTGATAATTTGTTGCAGGAGCTACAGCCGAGAAAGGCGGTATTCTCCAGATCGTGGCGGGTATCGCGACAGCCGTGACAGATACAGGCGCTAGGAGTTCGGAGATCGAGGCCAAAAGATACCCAGAACGTTCGAATCGGACGGATTCTAGGTGGCGCAGCCGTCAGGAGGCAGTCAAGGCGAAGGTGGTCGGTGAAAGACAGCTCCAGCAACAGTTTCTGCTGGATTTGATGTATAGTTCGCGGTTTAGGAACAGCTCGATGATAGGATGAGCGTTTGGCCTAGCAAGTGTGATCTAGCTCGCTGTCGTGTGTGTGGTGGTGGTCTGGTGGTCTCTCAAACGTTAGAAACCTAGGACTTTTCGTGTCCAAAGAAAAGAATCAAAGGACTCTTCTGGCGCCGCGTACAGAAGGGAGGATTCACGGAACTGCAGTGCCGTGTTAGTAGCTTCCCCTGGCCACGTCAACGTGCAGCCCAGAGGGGCAGCGTGAATGTTCGCCTCGGTTGAGTCAGTAGTTGCTTCTGTTGGAAAGCTGATTGTGGAGAAAATCATGGTTTAACCGAAACCTCGGACGTTAGGGGCGATATGTTCCCAACTGTCATGGAGACGGAAGCAGCTGGAACAAGAAGGTTCACGGGCAAGCTCAGTCCACGCGGACTTCGTTCTTCATGCTGTCGTCCGAGCGGCAATCGTTTTTGGTTACGCGGGTTCTGACCTGTGCATGCTTTTGAAAACCGAGATGCTTGCAGGCACTGCTGCTGTAGAGACTAGGTTGCAAGCGCGTGTCCCACTGCTAACTAGTAAACGAACCTCAGAAGGGACCTGAGTTTCTTGTCGTTCTTGCGTCAAATGCTCCGCGGGGCGGCCACTTCGGAACACGTTGAAACACTTTTCCACACTGCAGTGGACTTCCGACCGTGCACTGCTAAACAAGTTGTACGGAGAAAACCCTGTTTACACAATTTGACGGTCGACTAACCATCGTGTGGACAGATATCTGGTCGCGGATATTGAACTATCGTGGCAGGAACTCCGGAAGACGAAGCTAAACCGTAAAGTTCTGAAGTGGGTCCGAAACGCACTTTCCCGAGCGATACTCTGCGCACTGGATGGCAGGGGTCGGCGCTGACTTCCCTGGTGAATCAAAGGGCGCAAGGCTTCGTGGTATTGCTGCATGGATAATTGTATGGGTGTCATCCCTACTACTGCGATTATCTACTAGCAGGACTACGATGCGATAGAGATGCCGCATGTGCTGCGTAGCGGCATAGTGAGAAGACGGCGACACTAAAACGCCACACTTTAAACAACTGTGACCTCAAATGACTCCGGGTGTTTTCAACTTGTGCCCAACTGGACACGAAACCTGCGAGAGGCCCAACGCCCCTGTACCTGTAGTCGCGAGGTTACGACTTGATGTGGTACCGTCGTTCCTTCATTCCCTAAACATGCAAGAACCTGTTCGACCAACGCTAGCGACACGAAACAAATCCGGCTTCGCAAGAAGTGTACTGTTGACGGCAGTACCTGAAGGCTATATAGTTCCTGGTCGACTCTTTCGGTGAGCTCATGTAACGCTGTACACAAAGGGCAACCAGGTATGCCGATATTCTTTGCTAGCATTCGCTTTCCGGACACAACAGGTTCTGTCCTGATGACACTACTTAGATCTCGCGAGATGTTTTCCCGGGTAAGCGTGCTCCAGTTTGTCGTCGCTGACTGTTGGAAGCAGGCACCTAGCGTGCACGATGAAAGCACCGGTACTGAGCCTGCCTGCGTGCCGAAGGTCCTCGAGCGGGTGAGTAATCTTCGATACGAGAGGCCGGGACAAGAGGGGCAAAGCAGGTGTTACCCTATCGATCTCTAGAAAGAAAATGTCCGGAGCTGACTAGAGAAGGCGCCGCGTGAACTACTTGGAAAGGCAACGAACACCGAAGTTTGCGCCCCTGGCCCGCTAGACGACTCTAGGAAGGCAAAAGAACGCTGACAGCACTACCGGCAAAATCTCACAAGCTTCCGCGAAGAAAAACGAGTGAAAGAAAAAGCCTCAGAGATGGAATGGAGGGCCTCTGTTGATCACCCTGTCAAGTATTTTTCTCTCTTTAGCTGGTAGGTGCGGCCGACAACGGTTGTTGTCGCGGCAAAAAGAAAACTAGGTACATGTGTTCACTCACAGCAGGTCAGGCAACACGGAAAGCCCATACTGCTCGTTGCGCTGTTCGCTAGTCGGAGGGTGCCACTCGTGTGCCCGCCAGCTGGCGGGCGACCTCCCTCTCCCGTGGCGGTTCCACTCAGAGTTGCTGGCTCGAGACTTGTCCCTTCTGAGACAGCAAACTGCGTTTCCCAGCGCTGCTTCCAGAGCATCACATTACAGGTCGGAGCGGCTTTCCTCGGGTGATTCGTCTTGTTTTTGACCCGTTTCAAGACCTTGGGCGACCGGAAAAGGCGAGTGGCCTTTCCCCAGATCGTTTCGTGAAACACGAACTCTTTCATTCAGATCGGGGTCATCGCGGACTTCGTGGCTTTCCCCCGAAGAGTGATCTTGAACGCTTTTTCATCTACAGCCTTTCTTGCTTGAATGCTCTGACAGGTAACCAGCCCGTGTGTCGTCATGTGTACTTCGTGTCTTTTTTGCGGGCTTCTCGAGAGAGAAGCAGATCAGCCTTCACTGTCGGGGGTGGAAAGAAAGTCGCAGCTGGTCTAATCTCTCATTAATGTGAAGCAGCTGAGCTCGTCCTTCACACGACTGCCGGGTTCCAGATTCTATAACCCAGACTCTCCTGCGGGCTAGAAAGCAGTTGCTCGGCGTGACTGCCCACTGCGAGGTGTATCGCCTATTTGGGGACGAAGCGCTTCTTATTGATGAAAAAGGCCCTGGATTCCAAGTATAGCGTTGCCGGCTGTCCCGGTTACTGGGGATTCGGTGGCACGCGGAGACTCGGCTGCATGAGTTACGTTCTCTTTTCATTCAGTCTCGTGTCTGGAGTACTCACGGCCAAGTCGCCTGGTTTGCCTGCTTGTCAATCTTTTCGCAATCCAGAATTTACGAAAGGGAGTTGTGATTTGTGAGCCAGGACCCAGTGCTACTGGTGAAATCTACCTCCCGCTTTCCCCAGCTGTTCTTCAAATGCACCGGGGGCTTCACGAGGGCCTTGTTGATGCTACGGGTCTGGAGCACGGATAGCCAGTGCGACTTCCCTTTGGTGCCCGAGGAGACCAAGCAGCGTCGTAGTCTTCCACTAGCAATGGGATCGCAGTCCGCAGCTCGAAGACGGGCGCACCGACGGCGACCACGTATCGGGAGTGCTGCTGACAATAAGGAAACCGGCAGGCAAGTTAACAGCGTTTCCAGTGCGGCTCGAATCTTTGCAACCGGACGTGCCCTTCTTTCGAGAATTCCTGGTAACGCGCGGTGCAACGAAGCGCAAAACTTTTCAAAGGCACAGGGCACATGGAAGAATGCAACGTGCACTTCTGTTGAATTCCGCCTGGTCAGGCGGAGTACGGAAGTGCCAATCGCTGCATCAGCACACCAGCCAATGCCAGGCCGCCTGGAGAACTCTACGTTATCTCTTCCTGGTGAAGACCATGCACACCGATCTGCGCAAGAACTGCCGCGTGTCCCAGTTGTCCCGAGGCGCACCCGTCAGGCATCAACGAGCGTACTACTGTTGGTGAAGCTGTTAGCTGTCGTCTCCATTGTGAGCATGCTTTGGGAGGCCACTCTTCTCACTCGGCCTGGTGTGAGCCAGCCTTCGGTGCACACCTCGGCACCTCTCATCTTCTCCTCAGCTGCGTTTCTTGCAGAGATTCCGCACACGGCGTTCCCTCCAGCTCAAGCATTGGGACCAGGCCCTCATTTCTCCGAACATGGAGCACGAGTTGAAGCCGTTCCCCCCGCTCCTGGCCACAGTATTGATTCTGCCACAGACGGACACATCAAGGTCGAGCGGCACTCCCCGTTGGAAGGTACCCGCAGTGGCACTGCGCTCCGTGTTACACCGGCGCAACAGCACGCACTCCGGCCTCCGTCAGTGAGCGTCGGGAGCTACGTGCTCGACACCGGTGCCGCATCAGGTGCTGCTTCTAGGCTTGTTGGGGCGTCTCCACTGACCGGCCCGAAGGCGGGGCAAGATGACCCGACCCCTGTATGGGATGTTCACGTCGACCACGACGGCTGGCTTTTAGTAGAGGATCTCAGACTCAGCAAAATTGGCTTTGATGTAGTAATCAAGCAGGGAGAGCAGGTCGCACTGCCCTTCCTTCTTTCGGCAAACGATAGAGCCAAAGTAGTCTTAAGGGCCACCACAGATTTCGAAAGCTCTTCGAAGGCACTTGAGCACGCTGCCGACCTCATATTCATGAATGAGGTTGAAGCGAGACAGAATCAAGCTAGCCAGCAGCGAAGCTCCCACACATCCGGTTGCGGATCCGGAGACGAGCCTTGCCACGCAGACAGCCGCTCCGACTTTCACTATGAGACTAGTCGTGCTCCCTTCCCGTCCCTGCACACCCAGGCTGAGAGGGACATCCAAGGAGCAGATGGTGTACGGCGACTCGAATCAGGAAGTCCCATGAAGGGAACGCGCACCATTGGCCTCGCTCACTATGGGTCTTCTACACCCGGCATGCTCGGGTCGGTCGGTTCTGACGAGCGCCGGACTGCAACGAGAGCACGACGAAGACCTGACCTGGCAGCGAGGGTGAATCTTGTGCAACGAGCAATAGCCTCGCCTGACGCGGCTGGAGTAATGCATGTGGATACTGCAGCTTCTCGGCCGGCTGCCCTGTCTTTAAACTCCCGGTTTTCTCATGAACAAAGCGGCTTGTCTGTCTCGAACTCCCAATTTCGACATCCTTCCTCGCCTTCAACTTTTAAGCTCGCTTCATCCGATGAAACCCCTTCCGCTGCTGCGGGGAGCGGTCAGGCGCAAAGTGTCGTCGCGGACACCCGCCACATCACTGAGCCCTTAGTGACCCCGACGGACATCGTTTCGTCAGAGCCTTGGGAAGGATGGAGACAAACAATTCAACTTATGGCTGCTGAAACTCGCCGAATGGACTGGTCCTCTGCGCAGCGCATGTTACAGTCGGTCCGGCTACAGGTTGGTGCTGCTGTGGCCAGTGACTGGGCTACATCAGCCAAAGAAGATAACGACGTGTCTTCTGGTGGATCTCGCATTGGAGGAGGACGAAGAGCTGGCGACGCCCGAAATCTCGGGCAATCACCGAGGGGCAGAGGACACGTGGGCTCCGGTCATCTTGCAGGTCAGACCGCTGGCGCTTCCACGGAGGCAGGAGCTCAAAGGGCAGTACTACGAAAGACAGCTGCTTCAGAGAGAGAACACGACAGTGCCTTCGTGCGGAAGGAGGCTACCAAGGAGCAGCAGGAGAGAGGTAATCGAACCTCCCCAATTGAGAAGCTGCACTCATTGACTGGCAAAACAGATGCAGCCTTCGACTATAGCGACTGGGGCCTTGTAGAGCAGCAAGATGGGCTCCGGGAACAGGCAACCAGTTCTCCTACGACAGCCTCCGAGGTAGCATCAACCTTATCCTCAACTGACGACGTGCACTCAACAGAGAGAGAGACGGTCGTGGCAGGGTCGCTCTCAGACTTCGATGACACAACAAGAGACGGGACACCTAGCGGCGCAGCGGGGAAATTGCGAGCCACAGGTGCATCTCCGCAGACGCTGAAAAGTGATGAAGATATAGCCAGCCGACGCCAAATGGTAGTAGTGAACATCGACGCACTGGGCAGTCCAGTAGACAAAACTTCGGGACGTCCCCTGTTCTACAATGACCGCATTCTCGTAGGCTGGCGTTGCACACCTCATGAGCTCCGGGAGATCAAAGCGATGGAGCTTGAAGAGGACGAACTCCCAACGGGGGAAGCGGCCGACGGAATGACCCCGTCGGTCACCCGTGCTGGGACAGAGGCGAATACAGATGACCGCAAGTCGACTTACGGTTCGAAGCTGACCAAACACTGCCCTCGTGTTTCGGGGGACCTGCGATCTGCCGACAAGACGGAGGAGAATGCATGTGGGTACGTGCCTCCTGAGGTAGCCCTCGACGTCGGGACGTCTGAGCCGCTGGATGACAGATCCCAGGCAACGGAGTCGTTTGATCCGTCGACCCCTCTTCCCATTTCATCTTTCATGGAGAGATTAAAATCACCAAAACAGACCGAGGAGAGGCGTCGTGCTACCGACGTCTCCGAGGAGATGGCTTCACTGCCTCATACAGGGGATACCTATCACGCGGATACACCTCCTCGCCGCCTCCGTGTTCTCGAGCGGATGCTGAAGACCTATGCTGCACCCCAAGTGGAGTCAGTGAAGACCTTATTCCGTAGGCGACCGAACGCGAGGGCGCTGCGCAGGACAGGCTCTATCCATAGTCCAAAGCAAGGACCAAACAATCCTCCTGGGGTGACTGTACATTTTGACCGTCCTGCAAATGCTAGTAGTACCTACTCCAACGCACCGGGTCAAGAATCAACAGCAAACGATGGGAGTGCGCCCTTACACGGCGGAACCACACGCGGTAGTGTACGGCTTGCAGGTGAGGAGGCACTTGGCGGCTTGGAAGTAAAACCAAATGCCGACGGTCTTTCGCCTTCAAGTACAGAGGATATGTCAGAGCGTCCCCAAGCACGTGAAGACGGTGGAAGGAAGACAGATTTTTCAGCCCAAGGAAGCAAAGGCGAGCCTAGTTTACTAGATGATGACGAGCTTTGTGGAATGGACTTGATAAAGCTAACGTTGGGCAGCAACTACGCCCGGGGCACCGATAATAGAGGTGCAGGTGGTGTTGATGCTAACGACCTAACCGCTCTGAAGGCCTTCATACGCGAGTTTGCGTCAAACGACTATGTGGGGGATATCCTTTTCATCGTTCCGGATGCCCCGATTCATGCGGCGAACCTCCCTGACTTGGAGCATGAGGAAGTGGTGCCTCCTCCAGAAGTATCGGAGAAAGCTGCTAAGACAGCATCAACGAAGTTCGACAATCCCTCCGAAGCTAGTGGTCTGAGCGCATTTGACGATTCTCTGTTAGACGTGCAAAAATCATCCTCTGAGCCAGTCAGTCGGCAGCTATCACAAGAGCAATTACTGCCAGCAGAAAGCACTTTGGAACTGGATGATCGAAGAACGACGAAGTCCCGAGGGTTGCAGGAAATTTCGTACAATCACGGGAAGATTTCTGTGCCTGAGGCGGTTCCGAATGATCCTCTATTCAACTTACAGTGGGCCTTAGGACCCCCGAGACACGATTCACAGGGGGACGCAAACTTTTGCTTCAGACAGGCCCTGGAAGAACTTCAAGGTAAAGTCCCTGAAAATTCGGCAAACAGTAGCCGACCCGTACCCCAGTATCAGACACCCAGTAATTCACAACTGGCAAAAGTGAGGCAGCTGTGTGAGGCCGTGGGTCGAAGAAATGCTGTAGAGCCGTCCTCTCCTCGTGATCGCATTCGGTCGACAGGCCTGTCTGACGAGGATGGTTCGGTATATGAAGATGACGACAACACGTTGAATAGAGATGATGAAAGGAATGCGAGTTCACAAAGACTCGGTTCTCCATCTGACCCTCATGCACCAAAAAGAAAGGATCACACAAGTGGTCAAGACAAGGAAGCTGATGAGGCATCAAGAAAGGTACACCAACTGCAAGAACGAGATATGGGAAGGAGACGAGGGGGCTCAGACATTCCGGATGAATCGACGTTTTCGTCGAGTAACATCGACATGGTTCAAGCCTGGAGGCTGAAACTGAATGGTGGTGTCGAAGACAGTGACAGCAGACCGACCGTCCTCGTAGCTGTCATCGATACAGGTATGTTAGTAATGATCGGTCACCTTCACATTGGGATAACAAGGCAGGGCTATGGCTTTGGGTTGGTTTGAAGGTGGTGCTTGGATTTCATCTACTAAGAGCAAGAAGAGAAGTCGAAATGTGAAGAGACAGCCTCTTTAGAGGTCGTATACTCACCCTATAGTTGAGCACCCCCTGTGTCATGTCGAATCTAGGCGAGAACCGTGGAAGGTGAAGAAGAAGAAGAGGAACCTTCTTTGTCGTGGGTGGATTTCTTTGTGTAGTGAGATCCACCTAAGTTTGCAAGACAGTTCTTGTATTCTTTGGTGGGCACCCGGATGTAAGGATTCTCGAAGAGGGCGCTCTGCAACAGGCGTCGTTGATCTGTTCCGACTGCTTGTCTTTTTGTGTGAACACCCAGGGGTGAACTATCTCCACTCAGACCTCGCAGATAGCATGTGGGTCAACTCGCAGGAGCTGCATGGAATACCGGGATTCGATGATGACCAGAATGGCTACGTGGATGATGTCTACGGCTGGAACTTCCTTCACGGGAATAACAACCCCATGGATGACAATGGCCATGGATCTCATGTCGCAGGTCAGGGGGAGATAGTCACTGCATCACACGCCCGTTGTAGATAAAAGTCTAGATGAGATTTTGTGTGCTCTCTTGAAGCAGTGTGATTTAGGAAGCACCTTGTGTGTAAGAGAAGAGTGCTATGGTTTCGGGGCTTTTTGTTGGGAAAGGACGTACACAGGGATAGCACATGGTCGACTCTCTGACCCTTGTTTACGCGGCAGGAGATTCACGGTAGTGAACCGGGGGGGAGAGGGAAAGTTAACTAGTAAACGGGGAAGATAGTAGTAAGCATATGAGTTGGTCATGCAGTCGGCTGCGATCAACCTTCGCACCAAGTGACACAAGGAGGAGAAGATTGTACATCACCAGCGTGGCGGTCTGCACCTCGGGCTGGTTCTCCAGGGACTTAACAGCGAGCAAGGGGGATGACAGCTTGTTCTGTCTCCGACTCCACTCGGTTTTGAGTCCGACATATCTGACACCTCTGGAATTGGGTTGAAAGGAAGAGCCTTGGCTGCCGAGAAGGAGCCTCGACTATATATACCGAGGCAATGCGAACAGAGGGGTATGAACCTTCAGCGGGGGTTCATCGACGAGCTAAAGTAATACTTGTAATATATCGGTACTGTAGCCTAGCAGCATCTCCGAGCATTGTCTAGTGTTTCGCGTAGTCGGCGTCATGGATCCTGAAGTGAAATAAGCTCCCAACAGAATCTTCGACGAAGAAAAAGAGGCTCGCAGGGGTTATATTACGTCGCGGAGGATGTCTTACTCACAGCATACACTCAGGGGTGGCTCACTCATGCATGTTGTTCAAATTTGTTGGTGGTACGGGTGTGTATGCGTGGCTCAGGGATTATCGGTGCTCAGCGCGATAACAAGATGGGAGTCTCCGGTATCAGCAACCATGCCCGAATTCTGGCTTTGAAGATTCTCGACAAGAAAGGTGAAGGCGATGTATCGCATGCCATTCCGGCAATCAGATATGCCCTGGACAACGGTGCAAAAGTCATCACCAACTCCTGGGGAGGAATATCCGGTCAGTGATCTAATAATCTCCTTGCTCGAACTGCCCGGGGGGCACTCTAACCTTCGTTTCTCATTTCCCATTCGAAGCGATACGAGCGGCTTCTTAGAGATTAGCTATTCTCCGTACGACCACAACTCGCTCTCGCCTCGTACAGACTGCACGCCCAGGCAGATGGGTGCCGCGACTTCACAGGGATGCCGTGGCAGCTGGAGTGTAATGAACCCACGCCATTCTACTTTGAGCTTGCGACTAAAAGCTGACGTATTTGACACAAGAGGAGCTCCGGTAACCCGGCAGTCTCCGGGGCAATGAGAGGTTGTTTAGCTTGGAGCGAAATCTGTCCATACACTCCGAATTCTATGCTCCCTCAGCTGTGACCGACCCCATTCCAGCCGTACTGTGGTGTGCAACAGGTCCGATCTGTTAAGCGGCTCGGCAGTTGCTGATGTGCATCCCTACAGTCGGTTGGAGATCGTTTCTAGCTCATGGTACGATGAGGTGGATCACACACTATCCAGTCTATAGGTTTCGTTGTGTTAGGACGTATGTGGAGTGACACCCCGGTACACTGTGTAGCAGATCGGAGGCTTTGAATTGGTTAAGTGTTCTGTGTTTCTGTAACCAGGTCCGGGCACGCAAATCCTCGGAGTACTTCTGAAAGAAGCCGTGGCCGATGCCAGCGGAACTGTGTTCGTCATTGCTGCCGGGAATGACGGAATGGATATTACAAAAGACCCTTATTATCCAGCCTCGTTTTTGCGAGACTGGACAATCACCGTGGCGGCGCACGGGCGTGACGGGGCTCTGCCTCACTGGACAAACTACGGCCAACGCAATGTTCACCTAACAGCTCCTGGTGAAAGCATTACGAGCACATGGATAGGAAGTGGCTACCGCTTAAGCAGTGGGACCTCTATGGCTGCGCCCATGGTAAGCGGAGTGGCAGCGGAAATTCTCGCTTACAATCCAACACTTCAGCCACAACAAGTTGTCGACGTACTCGTTCAAAGTGGTGTTCATGACAAGCGCCACAAGAACTTGTCTCTGACTGGCTCACGGCTGAACGCATACCGGGCTATAGTGCTTAGTCAGCTTCAGTTCTTTTCGGTGTCTGCGGGAGAAGTCCACATTGGAGGAGCAGAGGAGCCGACAGCGGAGGTCCAGGTATACTTTCGAGCTCAGTCATTGCCGCCAGGTGTCTATGAGGGCAGCCTGGAGTTGGTCTACGCGAGACGAGCTCCAAATGGCACCAAGAATCCAGGAGTTCTTTCTGGCGTGTTCAAGCGTCGAGTTGTTCAGCTGGTCCAAGTGAGCCTACCAGTCAGGCTAACTGTGGTCTAGCCCGTGGACCGCTTCTCAACTTGATATGATGCTGGAAGGGAAAAATCGATGTTGAAGGACTGGAGCCGGCGCGCAGGAAAATTTTCAAGATATTTTTCCCCCAACGGGTTTAGCAGGTTTCAAGCAGGTTTATCTCGGCAGGTGAACAGCTGGCACGTGCGCTGGCCTCCTTGGCCTTGTTTCCGCGCCTCTCGGTGTTCTATCAAAACCTCTAACAGTGCTCAATGACATTTGAATATATTTGGCAATGTTTAAACAGACTCGCGCTCTCGAGCCATTGAGTGAAACGCCCCTTCACTGTGTAAAGCATCAGCCCTGGTGCCGCCCGTAATCACAACAGATGCCGTACGACCGCTTGACAGTGGCTTACCACGTACCACGACAGCACGGCTGCACTTTGCAACCTCCCCGGCAGGTTGTCTGGGTGTGGACGTGTGCATGCGAGCGGCGTTAGAGTATCTCTCCCGCCCCTGGGATGGTTGAACGCTGTTTGTGAAGGTTTTGCTGCCCGAGCTTCGCCTCCTACACAAAAGAACGCCGCTCAGGACTGCTGTGTTGAAGACTGCTGCGCCCAGAACCTGGTTTCTACTGCTCGCATGCAGGAGAGGCGTTCCTCGCATGCAAGTTGTAGAGTAGGGAATTGCCTCAATGGCACGCTTCTTCGTAGGCTTTCCCGTCGGGGCATGCCTCTTTCTCTTTTGCTTCCTTACTCATCTTGGACTATATTACTACTGTCCAAGCCTGGCCGGTTTGCCCTCTTCGGCACGGTCAACTAACACCGAGACACTGCTACCTAGCTCAAGCGCTGTCCAGCCGGTGGCACTTTACCGTCGAGTCTGTCCATCTCGTTCGCATCCGGCCACCGAATATACGCAGTGTCCTGATATAGATCTTCCTGGACGGTCGTGCGTGCTCACCGCGTGTGACAGTCTCTACCGTCCTGGCTTTCGTCCGGCCAGCATCCGAACAAGGCGCTGTACAGGCACGAACCGCCCATCAAGAACAAGATCTAGATTAGGGAGGATACTTCGAAGGCTCCAGCTGAAATCGCTGCTGCCGCGTCTCGAACCTGCGGCACCGATGGTGGCGAAGCTGCAGCCTGACCCCCTCGACAAGAAAGCAGGAATTACGGACAGTCCTGGCAGGGGCACCAGCGCGGCTCGGTCGTTAGATGAGCGCCGGACAGGGAGCCCTCCTCGCGGCGTCAGTAATCCCAGCACGACCCATACTGTATCTTCAGGTCCCTACTTAGCACTTGAATGGAAACGGTACCCGTTTGATTTCGCCAAAGGTGAATTTGTGGTCGGAGGTTTCCCTCTTTATGTGGATACGCCGGACCAAGTCCGTGCTCCGGAGCTGCGGCAGGACGCTGACACCGGTGAGTCATCAAAAGAGACAAGCTGGTACTCGAATTGACGCTCCCAGGCCGTCTCTTGTGGTTCTCTCTATTTACTGTGGTCGAGCCGGTGGCGGCGTCAAGGGAGGGCGATTTGTAACAACCATAGCAAGGTTCACAGTCTTGATTTGGGCGGTTAGAGAAAGTGCACAGTAGACAGTACACCCCCTGAAGAAAACCCCACACTCTCTTGCAGTGTGTTCTTGTTGATGCCTACGGCTCATAGGCTTCAGCTCTTTCAAGCTGTAGACATCAAGCCGACGCTCCCTGGGCCTGCAAGCAAAGCTTTTCGCTCACTGCCCGATGCGTGTGTGTATGATACAGGGAATTCCGTGTGGGACGGAAGCGTCGTTCTTGCGCGATTCGTCGCCCGAAAACTTTTTCCTGTCCCTTCTGAGCACACGGGGAACTCCGACTCAGTTTCCGCTGCTGGCGAGTCAACACCAACTCAGACAGCTGCTGACAACTTTCCCCGGGTGATTGTAGATCTAGGTTCCGGCCTTGGAGTTGCAGGCCTAGCGACCGCAGCTGCAGCAACGGCCGCTGCTGTGCATCGCAGGATCACAGGCAAAAGGCCGCGGGCAGGAAGGAAACAAGATGCATCTGGTGAACAAGGGACTCTACCTGCAGAGACTAAGAAGCCACTTCCGCTCCCGCTGGACGACGAGCAATGCTCCTCCCGTCCTGAAGGCAGTGGCCACGCTGGCCGTGACTCGGTGTCAGAAGAAAGGAGTGCTGATGGGACTGTAGTGATACTTACAGATTTGCCGTACTGTATAGGGAATCTCATGCACAATGTATGGAAGAATCAGCACTTTCTGCGGGTAGGCAGCTCACGGGCGCTTACCAATCACCTCAGCACCCATGAGGTAGTGGCGTCGGGGGAGAACGCCATTTCCAGTCAGGAAGACATACCTTCCGGAGAAGCGACCATCGAGGGAAAAACTACCGTATTTGTGTCTCCACTCGACTGGAATGAGCCTCAGCGTAGCCGGTCGTGGACCGCGGGAAACATTGACCCAGGCACAGTCCAGGTGCTTGTTGGGGCCGACGTTGTGTGGCTGACGAGTCTCATTGAGCCGCTAGTAAAGACGATCAGATGGTTCTGTGACGAGAGGCAAAAGTGGCTTGAAGTCAACTTGGAAGGGCGTGTGCGATCGACTGGGAATGACACGGGCACTCGAACACAGGAAAGTCCCTTGGTCACTTACTTGGCGCACCAGACACGCTCAGAGCTGACCGACAACATTCTCTTTGCAACGCTCGCAGCACAAAACTTACAGGTTGAAGTAGTGCCGTTCGATGATCCGGTGGCAAACAAAAGTCCGAATATTCGGATCCTGAAGATCTGGGGGTACTCGTAGCGTAACTTCAAGCCTTCCCGTCCTTGCCGAAGCAGCCTCGATGCCTTGTTTAGGGTTCCTAGCAGCGGAGTACCGATCACGAGAAAAGAATGTGGCTTGTTTTCGTGCGCCTGATGACAGCCAGTTTCTGCAATGTTACGTATTTGTCTGGGTTTGTGCTGACGAACCTTCCACGGGTAGCACCCGCTTTGCTTCTTGGGGTCAACGAAGTCAATTGGCACCGCTGGGATTTGGAACGTGTGAAGTCCTAGCGGCAGTGTACCTGAATGGCTAGTAATCTCGTGCGCCTGGCACATCGCATGAGGACAATATGGCGCATGGCAGTCAAAATATCTTTGTGTTCAGAGGCTGTCGGGGTCTCTCTCTGGCACGGGCACTCCTTAGGCGAAACAAAAAGCCAGCAACTGTAGAGTACAGGAGTCAAAGAGATTCAGCACACAGAAACTGTAGGCACTCCCATCTAGACGCGGGTATCTGCAATGAACTGCTTCGTCGCTGGCACTGGGTCTCCCGAGCCGGGGCTGCCGCCAGGATGAGTATCTGACTGGGAATTGGAGATGACAGTAAATGTGTCACGCCCTCCCTTCAGCATGTATACGAAAGAGTACAGCGCATCACCGTGGCATCATTGTAGAGACACAGTGGATGTTAGCTGCGTTTTCGCAAGATGGCTCCTGTACCCGTACGTACGTTGCGGCCTGGGGAGAGACAGACTGCTAGCAGCATAGGCTCTCTTCCCGCATGCAGCAAAACCGCCAGGTGCTAGAAGCCCTCTCGCTCTCCCGTGTGACTTTCGCACTGCTCTCAGAGGACTGACTGTATGGAGTCGCCGTTGATTTTACGCAGTTGATTGATCCAAAGTGAGGGGATCCTTGCTTGGCTACACGCATGAAGGGGTGGGTTTCCCGTGCTTTTCTTTTTCTTGTGTCGGTCTTTGTTCTCGTCTTGTTCGGCTTGGTAAGTATCCCCTTTTCTCGTTTGTATAGGTCCCTCTCTCCTTTTCCTCTTTCCTGCTCTTGTAACCACCCCAAGCACGCCCCCAGCCCCTCACACTCCAGGACGTTCTGCATACACCGCGCTCCACTTGGCCTTGTTTTTCGGTTTCTTCTCCTTCTCTCTTTCAATCGCTTTACTTCTCAGTACGTTTTAGTTTCTACTCGGTTGTTGTCTTGAAGTCCGTCTTTCCTTTGACACTGTCTGTCGTTCCCCTCGTTTTTCATCCTCTTCTTCCGTGTCCCCGTCCTAAGGTCATTGTGTTGCTTCTCTTTTCTCATTGTCTCTTTCTCTCCTTCTGATCTGTTCAAATTTTTTGTTCTCTTGCATGCGTTATTTTACTATCATTTTCCGGTTCATAAGCTCCGATTCCTTCTCTTTTTCCGGCCTCCCTGCTTTTCGCCGCCGGCTATTTAGAACTTAAGTGTCCCAACAGCCAGGCCTCAAAGCCCCCTCAACTTCCGTCCGGTTATCACAAACATGGCGACTTCTACATCGGATCATCTGATGCCCCAGGTTCGTACGAATTCTCTGGGAAGCTTCAGACAATCTCCATTCTTCCCCGGCGTCGGCTAGAGACAGATCTTTTCCTTGGAACCACTCTCTGAAAAAGAGAGGATACACGAGCTTGACAAAAGACAGTGGGAACTCCTGGCGAAGTCACCTCCTTCTTTCTTTCAGCAGCGGGCGTAACTGGTTCTTCCGCGCTGTTTACATAGAGTGGCTTCAGTCGACCCTTCTGACTTTGAGGGGTGTATCCGTCAAGTGTAGCTAATTCTTTAGAGAGAAAAGAAGCAAGAGGGAACGGCATGCAACGAGCCAATGTACTACTACATAATTATGCTCTTCAGTGTAACCTGGCGGCTTTCTTGGGTGCAACTTCCCACTCCCTCCCCTCCCCCCGCTCGGTCTCCTTTCAAACAATCTGCTTCACTTCACTTCAGATCTCTTCTTGTATATGTCACGCCCTCTTCTTGCTTGTGCCCCATTCTGATCAACAGCCGCTCAGCTTGTTCCGATGTCTTTCTTTCGAGTTGCTTCACCTCTGTATTTCTATATATAACCCATGTACCCGTCGGCGTCTTGCATTTGTCTCTGCTACTCTAACAATGACACACGAAGTCCTTCCTTTCCTTTCTCAAGGGGAGAGAAGACAGCTCGGCGCGAAGTCACGTATCCGGCTCTTTCATGCCTATGGTAATGAAGCCTGTTCAAAGGAGACTGCCAAGTTCACTGTGTTCACCTGTCTCCTTCCCTTTGTTCCTCGTGTAGGGAGGGGTGCGGGAGGGTGTACATACACCCGAAGGGTCTGGAGAGCGGACGCTCTCCGACTGTGTCGGTGGGTTTGTTATTCCTCTTGCATACCGTCTTTCATATCCGTCTTGTTTCTTTCGTCTCTGCAGAACCTGGAGACATTGGATATCAGCAAACTGACACCGCTGTCTCCTGAAGTCATTAGTCGACAGGTATGTATCGACGTATGGGTTGGCTGATTGATTGAGGGTTGTGTTTTCTGCATTCTGAAGAGGCTCGCTCTATGTGTGATCCTTGATATCTTGGAGAGATTCGCTAGTAGCTCCATCTTCCTTTTCTCCTTCCCTCTCTTGCCTGGTTCTTCCCTAGCGTCACTAATGCCCTACCCTCCTTGTATTGAGGGTGTTAGAAAGCTCTCTACGTTTTGAAAATACATAGGCATCTTTTCATGTGTGTCTCCCCACACGAGAACCATCGAGGTCCGAGTTCAAGTTAAAGAGCCCTTTTGCCCATCTTCCCGCCGAAGTGGCAATTGGTTGAATGACAGGGGCGCCTTCCTTACCTGATCCCCTACACTATTAATCAAGCAATCGGAACGGCTATGTTGTACCTACCTACTTTTAGTTAGCTCTATCACGGCTGCGGACACTTCTCTCTCATCCCGTGGTCGTCTCACTATCTGGGACGGGGAGAGGATCTTGAGGTGTTTCAAGTATGAAATTCCACGAATGACTCGGCTGTCCCCAGTCTTTTTGTCTGACTACTGCAGTCACGTCGTCTGTCTGTCCGTCTATGTATATAGATTGATGTATATACACTTGGATATGCTTGCGTATGTAGATACTTCGACATCTGTATCACATCACCTACTCAACCTACTGCTTCCTCTTGTACGGCAGTTATCCTTCTCTGGACGGATTTTCGGGATATCTTTAGAAAAGACTCCTCTTCTCAACCTTCACTCCTTCCCCCTTCTATCAGCTTCAGCACAAGTGTGACAACAGTAGGGATTTATCCATAGTCATGTATATCTCCATACATGTATGTGCGTATATAGGTAGATATAGATATCGATTTGTTAATATACATAGGTGTGTCTATGAAATGCCGAGAAGATTCTTTCTGGCTGTACTAACCACACGGATGTGTAGGCGGAGTATGAATGTCTCAAGGGGACAGTTTGCATGTATCTCCTTTTCCTTTCTTTTCTTTTTCTCAGGCAACAATCAACTTTGGAACCATCGGTCATGTCGCTCACGGGAAATCGACTGTCGTTCGTGCCGTCTCCGGTGTACAGACAGTTCGTTTCAAGCATGAGAAAGAAAGAAATATTACTATCAAACTTGGGTACGTACGCGGATCAGTTCTGCGCTCCGATCTTCTCACACTGCTAAAGAAATGACGTTGGATGAGAAGACCGTTGAAGGTATTCTCCCACCTCGTCCCCTTGTCCATCCTCATCTTTGTCTTCGCTGACAAAATAGAAAGTGATGTATCCATGCATGCATGCAGTCTATTTCTTGGCTTGGAAGGAAGGGAAGAGCCACTCTTGCCATACGCGCGGTGCATTTCTTCTTTTACTTTTTCTCCGCGCTTTTCTGCGATTTCCTCCCTTCCTCGCTCAACTGTGAATGACAACTTCAGTGCTTGCCTCTGTGTTGTGAGAGGTAGGTGGAGTTTCTCTTCAATCTGTCTTTTCCTGAGATGGCTCTTCTTCTCCCCACTTCCTTTCTTTCAGTAGACATCATGCAAGTTCGTAATATCATCGACTCGCGGCATCCACTAACGAAAGTGGCTGTGCTCTCGCGGAGAGGATTCTGGTGTATGTACACCTCCCTGTTGTTCTTGTTCCCAGATATGCGAATGCGAAGATCTATCGGTGTACGAATCCCGAGTGTCCAGAGCCTGAGTGCTATAAAAGTTTTGGAAGTTCGAAGGAAGATAACCCTCCTTGTCCTAGACCCGGGTGTGGTCACAAGATGCAACTGTTGAGGTAAGCAAAGAAACAAGGAAGGAAAGAAAGAAACAGGTGTTAAAGAAAGAAAAAAAGAATAAAAGGAGTTGATTGAAGTGGCCTCTTCTCCAGTCACTTCACGCTCATGCGGGGTGTTTCTATGCGTGTAGCTGTATGTGTGTAGAGAGAGAGAGCGATAGGCAACTGAATTGGTTGTTGTGACGGGAGAGAGAATCTCTTCTTAGCCATGGCGCTGTAACGGACCGTCTTCTTAATTGATCTTCATCTCGACATGCGAGAATAAAGGCGTACATACCGGTGCAGTCCTGAAACGCGTCAGATGCCTGTGAAGCCTCTCTCTCCGTCTATATATGTGTCTATAGTATAGGTGTGTGCTTGAGCATACAGCAATTGTATAGTGTATGTCTTCAACTGAGTTAAGCATCCCGGCTTCTTGTTTCGTTCTTGGGAGTTTCTTTTCCTATCTCTGCTTACTTCTGGAAATCTGAGCTTTGTCTGTATAGACATCCCATGCATCCCATGCTGTAGCGTGAGTTGAAGAAAACAAATACGTGTATCTGAAGAGGAGTCGTCCTTCCTTGCCGCTTGTCTTTCCTCCAAAGGTCTCCCTCTTCTACTAGTGTCTTCACATCCATTCACTCAAAGCCGTCCGCCCCTCACTTATACCCCGTTCTCTATCTATCTATCCTTAATCTATCTATCCTTTATCTA
>NW_027152913.1:106019-106498 GCF_002600585.1 Cystoisospora suis
TATCTTTAATCTATCTATCATATGTCTCTGTGTGTTTGTGTCTCTTGTATCTTTTTGTCTAGACACGTCTCCTTCGTCGATTGTCCAGGACACGATATTCTTATGGCTACTATGCTCAACGGAGCAGCGGTGATGGACGCCGCTCTTCTTCTTATTGCAGGAAACGAGCCTTGCCCCCAGCCTCAGACTAGTGAACATCTAGCTGCGGTCGAAATCATGCGACTCCAGCATATCATCATTCTTCAGGTGAGAAAGAACAACAAGAAGACGAAGAAAGACAACCACAATCTTTCTCTCTTCTTTTCTTTTCATCCCTTTCCTGTGGAATCAAATCAAGACTCTGAGGAGGGAGTATCGGACTCATCCGAGTAGAAGAAGGAAGACGGAGAGTAGAAAAGAGAAGAGAACAGCAGGGGTCGGTCTGAAGGAGCGTTCGTCGATCGGCCCTAGTTTCTATGAATGAACTTCAATGGCTTTCT
>NW_027152913.1:106508-109956 GCF_002600585.1 Cystoisospora suis
TATGACTGATGGCTGTTTCAACTAAGGACAGCTTGAAGAGTTGCTTATGAGGAGGCAGAGCGAGGGCTAGGGGTGGCCGGCGGCACCTACAAGAGGTGAATGACAAACTGGAACTCTTGGTATAAGGAGGAGAGGGAAAAGGAGAGAGAGAGAAGCGAAGATTGAAGGAGAGAAAGAAGCTGAAGAATTCACTTCTGCTTTCTCTGTGTATGGTGCTTAGGATCGCTTCCCTCTTTCTTTCTCTCATTCAATTTCCAGCCTGAAGAGAGATGGGGCATGTTCTCTTGGTGTCTGTACACTTTTCAGAATAAGGTCGAGCTGATCAAGGAGTCTCAAGCACAGCAACAGCAAGAAGAAATCCGGGCATTCGTCGCAGGTAAGGAAAATTTTTCTTCATGGAAAAGAGAGACAGAGAGAGACTCACAACAAAGACAGGTGTTTACGTAACTCTCTGAACTGTTTCTCTACTAAGTTTCGATCTTATAGGCGATGCCTGTTTGACGACTTCTCGTTCTTCATACAGTCAATACACATTACACACGATAGTGCATATATCACTTAGGTTCAGGTACATTCCTTCAATCCACACACAAACCCTAAGCATATAGATACAGATAGAGATAGATGTACTCGGTACGTATAGACAATTTAGATACAAGAAAACGTATAGAGATGAATATGTCGTTGCTGTATATTTGTAGACATATGTATGGGGTGGTTCGTGTATCATCTTAGCTCTAGGGTGTATCTCTTCATTTCCAAGCGGATGAGCGTGCGCGCGTCATCACATGGCCACAGTGAAATAAGGCTTATAGCAAGAGAGAGAGAAAGAGAGAGTGACAGAGATGTCTTAGTACGTTCGTCGTAGGTCGATCAGGTTGTGTTTCTTTTCGGCAGAGGGCTGATCTTCGGGGATGACGAAGAGCTCTTTGAACGGACTCTTTACAAAGAGACCTCCCGGTCATACACATAGGGAGAAGTAGGAAGGCTCATCCACTAGGCGAACTCGATTCTCGTAGATAGATGTCTGTATCTGTCTTCAAGATACATGTCTGTACATATAAATATATATGTATGCGTATCTCTAATAGTGAAAGGTCTTTCTTCGTGTTCTCGAGGTCTGATTTCTCTCCATACTGGGCCGCATAGACACTTCACATGTAGTTCATCTGTGTATTTAGGTGTATGTATGCGCATGGGGGGGTATTATCTGCCTGAGTCGGGAGGTATAACATGAAAACGCTATAGATGTATGTCTACCTTGTATTCCTGCCGTCAAAGGGAAGTCTCTTACTTCATAATTCTCCAAGAGATCATTCTCATTGGAACTTCTTTATCTCATAAACACAAACGTTTATCTCTTCATTGAAAGATTTGCCTCGAAGATAATGATGGTGGTACGCGAAGTTCCCTGGTCGTTCTCTTTCTTTTTGATCTCTAAGAGAACAGATAGCAGAGAGATTCCCTTCTTTACGTTCTAAAACCAACAGCATACATAACACACAGAAAGACAGAGAGAGAGAGAGAGAGACAGAGAGAGAGAGAGAGAATTCGAATTCTCTCTCTCTCTCTCTATTTGGGCCGTTTCTCTTCTTTGCTCGACAGAGAGAGAGAGAGCAGTGACGCGGAAAACGTCTCTTTCTGAAGAGAGACCTGTTCCTTTCTTTGGTGGTTCTCTCTGTTTTCCTTTGTGTTGCAGGCACAGCAGCAGACAAGGCCCCAATTATTCCTGTAAGCGCTGTCTTGAAGTTCAACATCGATATCCTGTGTCAGTACATCTGTACACTTGTCCCTGTCCCTGTCCGAGATTTCATGAAGCCTCCCCAGATGATCATTATTCGCTCCTTCGATGTTAACAAGGTAAGAGAAAGAAGAGAAGAGAAAGAGGGGAGACATATATCTATCTCTTCTCAGTATGTATAGAGATGGTTCTCTCAGTCTCTGACATCCTAGGAACGTGCACGCATGCATGACAGCTCTTCGTGTCGACAGAGAATTCACGTTCATTTGGTCCGTTCGGCTCTCTCCTCTTGCCTCCTGCATCTCATCGTTTTATCCGCTGCGACGTTTGTCCCGTCAGTCAGATTTCTACTTACCTACACATGTGTATACAAGCGGATGGCTATTTCTCTTCAGTCTATTTATCTTCAGTCAGTTTTACCTGTCTATCTATCTATCTCTCTTCAGACTGCCTATCTGTCTTCAGTGTTTGTATCCATCTATCTGATCACTCGAAGGAGGGGTTTCTTTACGATCGTCCCTAGACGTCTGCCTCTCTTGAGATTTGCGTACGAGAGAAACGTCATGACTCGAAGAGGTTCTCACCTCTCTATGTATCAAACATAAGAGGGGCACCATGCCGAACGACCTCTATACCCAGATACGTGTATGTGAAGAGATGTATATCTCCCTTGAGGTCTTCATAAGCGTAGTAGTACATAGGGCATTTCTTCATTCAATTCTTCCCAACTCCTAGGGACAGGGGATTCTTCACTCAGTCATCTCTCTCCTCCTACACCACACTTGTAAGAGATCTTCTTGAGAGGTGGTTGAGTCGATAGGCTTTTTGCTGAACAGGAGAAATCGAGGAAACGACGCAAGGAAAGTCTGTTCTCCTCTTGCACTATACATGCGCCTGTGTCAGTCCACCTGTGTTGCGTGGGAGCAAGAATGAGAGGAGAGGTGTCTTTGTATTCTCCTCTTCATCTACATCCTGTCCTCGTCTTTGTCTTCCTCTTGCTTCTTCCTCTCCTTCTCTGGGTCTTTCTTTGTATGTGTTCCCCCTTTGGTCTTCTCGTTGTTTTCCGCGGAATCTTTTCAGCCTGGAGAAGAAGCTTCGAATCTTCAAGGAGGTGTTGCAGGAGGAAGTATCAGTCAGGGTGTCTTAAAGGTCGGGGATGATATCGAAGTTCGTCCAGGCATCATCTGTAAAGATTCAGCGGGGAATATTCAGTGCCGGTGAGTCAAGCGGGACAGAGAAGGAGACAAGGAGAAAGAGAGACACCGATGGCGGCTATGATGTATGGTCCTCTGTAGATACAGCCATGAATCGATTCATCCGTTGAGCAATCGATTCATTGGTCAAACAGCTGTTCCATCAATTAGTAGATCGTCATGTGACTTGAAGCTCCCTCCTTTGTTGATCTCATTCAGTTTCCCGCGAGAAGAGGAGGATCGTGTCTGCCGAGCATACTTCTTTCTTATCTGCTTGTCTTCGGAGTTTTAGGTGACGGTGTCCGTAGTAGCAGCTGTAGGTAGATAGGTACACATGTACGTATACATCTATCTACATACAGATCTGGATCCACATATGAATGGCGATGTTGTAGTCGTCGTTTTCGTGAATCTGTATATGTATGGAGCTATGTATAAGTATGTATGTATACGTATTATGAGTATGTACGTATGTATCATGAAGCGTACGTGTCTATGAATATGTCTGTATCTA
>NW_027152913.1:109997-110174 GCF_002600585.1 Cystoisospora suis
AGCCATGTGTCTACCTTCTCTTTCTCTGTATATCTCAACCACTGTGCATGTACGTGTGCCTGTATGTCTTGGACACTTCTAGAGAGAGAGGAAAATTGTTCTGTCAGCTCCCTAGTTGGGGCTAGCTAGCTAGCTATCGATCTGTCACCCGGTGGGTCTGCAGTTCTCGTGGTCTTT
>NW_027152913.1:110381-159937 GCF_002600585.1 Cystoisospora suis
AGATCGACCCGACACTTACAAGAGCTGATCGACTCGTTGGACAGGTCTTAGGCCATCCTGGGCGTCTTCCTGATTGCTTTGGCGAAATGGAGGTCTCTTACTATCTTCTTCGTCGTCTTCTTGGTGTTCGTAGTCAGGTGGGTATGAGAGGATCATCCGTACCATCTTTATGAGCTTTCTAACTCTCTGTCTTACTCTTTCTTCTCCCTCTTCTTTGACGCTTTACTTCGTATATGCGGTAGAAGAGATGAGCGTTTGTATCTATCAGGTAACAGAAGAAGAAGAAGCTATTTCTTTTTCATTTGTCTTCATCTCTTTCTTGTTTCTTGTGTTCATTGTATTCAAGATGATCTACAGAGACACTATAGGGTAGGTAGTCGATATCAATGTCTATGTATGTGTCGGGATGGGTGCATGTATGCCCCCCCTCCTTGTTTGTATGAGAGAAGGTGTGAATGAAGGTCGGACAGAATCATAGGAGGAATAGTGAGAAACAGGTTGAGGACGGGGGGGCGGGGGGCCGGTGAGAGCTTNNAAAGAGAGAGAGATTTAGAGACAGAGACCAACAGAGGTAGAGGGGGGATGGATGTGATGGTAGTCATTTCTTTGGGCGAGCTATAGATAATTAGTCGTTGACTATCGTGTTACCTTCTTACCTTCATGTACGGAACATATACTTAGAGAATCATGTAGACGCAGGTGACAAACCCCTCTTATTCTTCGTATTCGCATATACATATATGAATCCATTCAAAGTATACTGCTGTTCTCAGTCGAGATGTGTCTTCTTGACGGTCTTTATGGACTCTATCTACGTACATATATATATATATATATAGGTATAAGCATATACATACATACGTACACGTACATGCATTGTGCTTACATACATCCGTTTGATGGTTGCGTGTATGTGTGTATGAATATGTATAGGTATCCATGTATATACATCTCTATGTAGATATACATATGTGGGTATGCTTGTTTGAAGAATTGACGTACTAGGCTTTGTAGGATAAGAATGGGGTGTATGTCTATAGAATAAGAACGCTGTGTATATCTATGTCGTTCCATGTATGTGATGGATGATAATGAAGCCGAGCTAGATATGTTCCCTCGGTGTGTGCCTGCCTGACTGAATGAACACTTAGGAAGGAGATAAATCGACGAAAGTTTCGAAGCTGAAGAAAGGAGAATTCTTAATGATCAACATCGGAAGTACAAGTGTAGGAGGGCGCGTCGCAGGGATCAAACCGGAAATGGCGAAACTCGAGTTGACAGGACCTGTCTGTACCAGGGTAAGTCGATGCTGTCTCTGTCTGTCATGACCAGCAGCTGCTCTGTTCACACAGCTAGCCAACGTGATAAACTTCTCCCTTCTTTCTGTCCCGCCCCTCACGTGTCTCTTCATGATACTTCATAGATCTAGATAATGGGTAGATGGATAGATACCTTCTCAATGTTCTTGTTCTTCTTCTCTTGTCTAGAGTGAATAGGTATGTAGAAAAACATAAATCTATGGCGGACACATAGCAAAGATGTCGTTTGCATGCGCGTGCACAGTGGGAATCTTCATCGGCACCCTTACCTTCCTTTCCTTCTCACCCTCCGATTCTCGACATCCCACACACATACACTCGGTATAATGCACATGCCTATGTGTCCGCCATAGATTTATTGCATGCGCATGCACAGTGGGAAGATGAATCGATGATGGTGAGCATCGAGTTGATTGGTGGGAGATGCTGGGACTACGGCGAGCTGTAAGGAGGGGAGAGAACATGAAGACATATGAAACTATCTGTAGGTCGATATGTACAGCGCCCGAAGGAGAAGACACAGGCATGCTGTTTTTCTACAGATCCGATGAAGACACAAATCGGGTCGTATATCTTTCTGTATGAGTATGGATATTCATCTTCATACATGTCTATGTATAGAGTGAGAAAGAAGAGTGCCGTGCGTTGGTCGACATTCCTTGTATACACACCTCAGTCGACTCTCTCTGTGTATCTATCTATCTAACCTCGTTATCGTAGCTAACAAGAGTGTGTCATGTAGTAAGGTACAGCCTACCGTATGTATGCTGCTCGACCAAATCAGTCGATGTGTGGGAATTTAAGAAGAGGCTCTAATGAAGGTGGGTTTGGCTTTGCTTTTTTCTTTTTACAGGTCGGTGATAAGATCGCTCTAAGTCGGCGAGTAGATAAGCACTGGAGACTGATAGGGTGGGGACAGATCCATAAGGGAAAGACGTTGCCTCTTCTTGAATCTCTCTAAAAGGAATCTTCTTCTCTTTTTGTCTCTTCTCTCTTTGGAACGAACAAGAGAAACAATGGTGTTTAGAAGGGAAATCAAGAGGAAAATGGACGTCGGAGTTTCTCGGAGAAAGAAAAACATTTTGTCAGGCTTCTCGGGTGTATATACATGGGGGACACATGAAAGAGGAGACGGAAGAGGCCAGGCTGCTGCTGTCTTTGTTTACCCGGGTATTGAATATATCATTCTGTATAGATATATGTGTAGTTATATGGTCGTATATATCGACGGATGGAAGCTCTTTCTCCTCACGTGTACATAACTAGACTATCGATCTCGCAGCTCTTCGCCGTAGTTCGATGTATGTATATATATATGTATGTGTATATGGGTATACATATGTATATGCGTATATAGAGAACTAGACACAGCTAGATCGACACACATCGATTGTAGCTCATGGCATACCTGTGTATCCCGTCAGAGTAGTAAGAGAGATAGACACAGATCTACGTACGAACAGACCGACGCACCCTATACAATCTATCAGATTGCCCGCGCCCCCCTTCTCCGTCTCCTCTTCTTCTTGCCTTCCGTCCCCTTCGTTCTCATCGGGTGTGTATGTGATAGAACCCACCCGTGAATTCAAGAGGATATGGAGAGACGTAGGCACGCATGTCTTTATAGCTAGATGATAATGATATAGAGGATAGTAAGGAGATTTCTTTCACACTCACTCTTCATCGGACGTCTATCGTGGGTGGATTACGTCTCTAGGGAGACACCCCAGGCGCACACGCACATGAACGTGGTATGATAAGAAGGTTGATTCCCCTCAATCGATTCAGGAGAATCGGTTAAGTCAACGATAGCTGCTGCACGTCTCTCCTGTCTCTTTTCCTCACAATAAGAAGAGAAGGGACTTGATCGTAGATCACCACTGAATCCAGAGAGAGAGGTCGAGTAACTGATTGACCGACATCTTACCTCGGTCCTCTCCTTTGTATTGAGATCTCGCATTCCAAACTTCTTTAAGAACATCAGACAGAGAAAGCAAGAGGTGCCCATGAAGGAAAGAAAGACCTGACGAAGCCGTCACCGTAGAGCCGAGAAAGAAAAAGGAAGAAAGGGAAAAGCATGCATCTGAGCCCTATGTATTGTGTCAAACCATATATATAAATATATGTGCCAAGTTAGTCTGTACAAGTAGACATATATAAAGTAGAAGAGTTTAGCGAGTGTCTCCCTTAGGGACGAGAGAAAGGAATGGCCCCGATCTTCAGCAGGGACGCGGCCGCTTTCTTTTTTCTTCTGTTTCTTTCTCCTTCAAAGGGACAATCTTCGCTAAAACATCCTCGTCTACTTCAATCTTCTTCGTACCCTTCTTAGATTTCATTGGCCGACTTGAAGCTGGCAAGACTTCAACTTTCTTCAGCTAAATACGTACTCTGAGGGGAAAAAAAGGAATGAACACTGTCGCGTTCAATCCCTTCTTTTCAAAGAAAGGTTGCCGAAGCCTTAATCCACAAGTTATCATAATCACCCCTTTTGGGGGTGGGTGTACCTGAAGGATTTCTTACAGAAGAAGAAGTCTCCCAAGTTCCATGTATTAAGAAGAATCTTCATCGACTCAGCCTATCAATCTCTACGAGAGGAGTAAGGAACAGTCACTATAAGGGTATATATGTATGTATATTATGAAGAGTTAGTTACAGATGTTGGGAGCTCTTGCGGATGACCGTGATGATTATGAAGACAACATTGGTGTCATCCTGACGTAGAGAAAAAGGAGGAAGAACTGAAACTAGATGGAGGGAAAAGAAATAGAAAGAGAAGATAGAATGAACTGAAAGTTGAGTTGAGTTACAGAGAGTTCTTCATAGGGGAAGATCTCGAAGAAGACCCAAGCAACAATGTCCCAAGGAAGCTCAGATTTCTTATGATCTCGAAGAAGACCCAAGCAACAATGTCCCAAGGAAGCTCAGATTTCTTATGATCTCTCATCCTTTCTCTCTTCCACACACCAGTAGACAGAGTCAACAGCGCTTATTATGTCTAGACATTGGTGGTCTGTGTGAGCCCGAGACGAGAAAGAGAGCGTGCGAGTGGGAAGACTAGTAGATTCCTGACGAGACAGTAGAAGATCGGCTGTTCTCCGGAAACGAAGGGACTCTCCTGCACAACCAAACTGGCAAGGAGGCGAGGAGTAGACGAGATGACAGTCAGAGAAAAGCAAAAGAAGAAAATTTTTGTACTTAGAAAAGCTTTTTCGTGGTGTCTTGAATCTCCATGAACGTCGCACACAGTAACACGACCAATTCATTTGAGGTGTACGTACACCTCAGTTCGTGTGCGGCAGGCAGCACGAAGCTGGATGGATGTCCTTCACCGTTCCGTAAAGCAGCATTCCTCGGTGAATTTTTTCAGCAATATAAATCCCTACAATCTCTTCTCCCTGATGACCTCATTGTAATCTTGCTTTCTTTCTGTTGAGAACAGCAACGCACTTCTCTCCTTACACCCCGAGATCTACCATGAGTCTCACACACGTAAGACCGATCCCTAACCAGACAAACACGACACATGGCCTGGAATTTCTTATTATCTTTCTAATAGTATACATGTGATCTATTCCTCTCTTTCAACCACGTGTGAGCTATACCTTTAGAAAAGAAAGATTTCCTTTTCTTCATTTTTGATACCCCCCCTGTCATTCTTTGTCCCACCGTGTTCTATCAGCACACGCGGTCTCCTTCTTTGCCGCCTACACGTGTGTCAACTAGGTGTACGAGTGCTTTCTATCGCTCCCTTTTCAACTCTTTTTCTCACCATCCCTTATAACGACTAATTCTTCCGCCGCTTACGTTGTTCTCTTCAGCTAGCTTACACAGCCAGAATCTGATAGAAAGAAAAGCTCTTCTTTCTCTCTCCGCCCTTTCCCGTCTCCTGTTAGAGTGGAGTCGACAGAGAACAGGCATCTCTCCGGGGTTTCAAGCCCTTGCCTTAAGCTGTTGTATCTTCCCTGCATGCGTGTATACGATCAAAATTAGAGATAAGTTCAAGCTGACACCGTTCCCATCGTCTGTTTTCGGTATTTCTTTCTACACTTGTCCATTCGACGTTCTTTGTTTCTTCTCTATCATCGTTTGCAATTGTTTCTTCTCTTGAATTCACCGCCTCTTCTTCCCCTGGTCTCCGCCTCTGTCTTTCTCTTTCGTCTAAGAGAAAGGAAGGTTGTCTCGTCAGTTTCTCCCTTTCCCCTCTTCTATCGTTTTCTTGGAGGCTACTTGGATCAACTGTCAGTAGTTGTCTGACCTTTCCCGGTCGACTTTTCACGCAGTCTCGGACCTTCTTCAATCCCCAGAAAAGTCTCAGACCTTCTTTCTCTCCTCAGAAAAGGTGGACCTTTTGTCTGTGTTCCTAACAGAGAAGGAACGTGTGTTTCTCTCTTTTTCTTTCTCGGGTTTGCCGTCAGTTAGGGCGGGAGAGAGGGTAGATAGAGAAAGGCGGAAAGAAGATCAGTAGTGAGAAGTCGAGACAGGAGATCTTACCTGCAGTTCTCTTCTTGTTCTGACCTTTTCTCTCTTTCATTGCTCTTCAGCTTTGCCGTATTCCTCGTTCTATCTTCTTTTCTTTCATCTCTTGGTCACTAAAGAGATCGTAAAATTCCCTAGTTGCTAAGTAATCATCTCCCTTCTTCGGTCCCGTGTATGTACACCAGAGGGAGACGGAAGAGCCGGTTGCTTTCCTTGTCTTTTCTTTCAAGACCCACCTCATAGCATTCTGTACTTCCGCTGATACAAGAGGGAGAGGAGCATGCAAAACTGGCGTTTCTTGGCTCTTTTCGTCTATCGCGCCTATGAGACAGAAATGACCTCCGTGAACAAGAAGATCTGTCCTTTGTAACAGACATATAGACGAAAAGCTGAGAAGAGGTATATGGAGAGTAGAGGACATTTATCACTAAGTGATATGACTTCCGCCGGGTGTACATACACCTGACTCCTGTCTTCCAGAGGATAGAATTCGTCTTACGTACTTTATCAGCACATACCTTCTATTGTAGCCAATCAAACATATCTTTGCTTGGCTAAGCAAAAGCCCCTCTCTTATAAACAGTTTTCGTGCCGTCCTCCTAGTCAAGTCTACTCGTCGTGTGTATGTACAGCTCAGTAGGCAAGAATTACACGCTGCGCGGGAGATGGTGCACGTGGGGGAGAGACAGGTGATCTCTGTAGCAGTTCGCTAGGAGTTATGAAAGAAGAGGAAATGCTTTATCTTGATCTATTTTAAAATCTACAACGCAGTCGGACAGAGACAGTAGGCGTGGAACAAGGAAGAGGTGAAGAAGAAGAACAAGAAGAAGAAGAGAAGATGAAGACCCAGAGGAAAAAAGGAGACAAAGAAACGAGTGAGAAAGAAGAAGGAGACATGAGAGAGTCAGAGGGAAGGTTAGGCAATTCTTCCATGCTTGCATGTAAAGATAAAAGCTTGGAGAATGATAGTTGCGGAGAAGTCAAGTCGACATACGTTCATGAGGAGGATGAAGAGGAAGAAGAAGAAGATTATGAAGAAGAAGAAGAGTTAGCTTCCGAGGAATACATCTATGAAGAAGATTCGGACATTGAAAGAGACTTCCTTCATCTCACTCAGGCACAAACCTTTGAAAAAGTATGCTTAAAACTTCTCTTTCTTTCTCTCTTTCTTTCTTTCTTTCTTTTCTTCTTTCTTTCTTTCTTTCTTTTCTTCTTTCTTTCTTTAGACGAGGCCCTTGAAAGCTACGTCTAATAGACAGCGCAGTGCCTGTCTTAAAGAAGGGGGGGGTTGATAGTATTTACACCTAGGCCAAGGAGACAAAGACAGAGTTGTGAGAAAGACAGGATTTCTCTCTCTTCTTCCTTCTCTCTTTCTCTTTTCTGTCTGTGTACGGGGACCTAATGAAGCAATACCCCCCTCTATCATGCTCCTCATCTATCTTCTACCTTTTCTTCTTCTCTTCCCGTTCTTCTCTCTTGTCCTCTTCTTTCTACCTGTCTCTCTTCATCTATTCCTCAGTGCCTCCATCAGCCCACCCCCCTACTTACATATATCGATATGCAAAACTCCCTCTCTATATGTATATATATCTCTCTACATATATGTGGTATGGATCTACTGTGACTAAAGAAGGAGCAAGGAGAAGGCCTTCTTCTATCAGTTCTCTCCTGTCTTTGCCTTGTCATTCCTTTAATAGGTCTTTCCGTGAGTTACCTGTTTCTCTCTCTCTCTCTAATTAGCAGCGCCCATGATGATCTAAATCTCTCTACTTCTTTTTTCTCATTTCTTCTTCTTCTTCTTCCTCTTCTTCTTCCCTGTGAGATTCCTTCGCTACTCTCAGTTCATCTATATCTTTCTTCTACTCGTGGATAGAACGTCTTCATGCTCTAGATAGTGAAAGGAAAGAAACGTGAGGAAGGAAAGAAAGACAGAAAGACAGCTCTCTGTATGTCTTCTCTGAGAGAGAGAGAGAATACATACTCTTTCATCTCTTTAATCAATGCCTACGCAGCACATTACTTCTCACCTGAACCCCTAGCTAGCTGGCTAGCTGGCATTGTCGTCCATACGTAAACACATATACATAATAAAGTCACCTCTTCATGTAGATACACACCTAGATATCTAAACTTTCCTTTATCTGTATATCTAAGGAAGAGGGTTTCAAGTCTTGATTGACTGCAAAGGACGGGTAGATGAGAGGGAAAGATTCGCTAGCCAGTGGATGCCTTTTTCTTGTCTGGATTTGGTTGATGTCTATGTCTATCCTAGCCAAGTCCAGTCCCTTATCGAAGTTTATCTCATGCGGCGGCTCGGGAAAGAATGACGGAAATTATTCGTGAATCGACGGAGCTTCTGAACGTCGATGATGATGTTGCTGCGTAAGTCTTTCTGTCGAGAGGTTCTCTACAGATTGTGCCTTTTCAACTTTTCAAGAAAGAGAGAAGAGAAAAGTAGATCAAAAGATGAAAGACAGAGAGAAGATAGAATCCTATGGCTATGCTATGGCTGTTTTTCTTCTTCGAGAATGTGTCTTAGATCTTCTCTCACTCTTATCTCCATCTCTCCTTGTGTCTCTTCTTTCTCTCTTTCCTTCTGTCTCTTCTTCGTCAGGAGTTAAGACAGACGTATTAGAGAACTGAGGCGACTGCATGCGTATGTATGGAGGTGCTCCCTGTCTTCTCTTCATCTCTTTTTCTTTCCTTTCGTTTTTCTTTATCTCAAGTGACGGCTTCTCTTTCCTTTTGTCCTCCAGGTGGAAGTATCTTAAAGCCCTGCCTACTAATACATGTATACTTATATACATCTATACATGTATCAACACGCGTACATATGTATACATATATAGATATATATATAGAGAGAGAGAGAGAGCGGCTGTGTGAGGAAGATGTGTTCAAAGATGTATCTATATGAGAGAGGGAGTATAGGTGATGCACATATGTCTACATGTGTATACGTGGATGTAGATATCTATATATGTAGAGAGATGAGGATAGGAGCAAGAAGTAGCCTTCGAGTTTTCTAAGCAGAGAAAGGCTTCTAAAAGCCTGCTAGGTTCCTGGACAGTCCATAAGTCTCTTCTTTTCTCTTCTTTCTTTTCTTTCTTGTAGGTTGTTGCTGGGGACGTATCGATGGCATGCAGATGACTTAATTCAGGAATGGTTTTCTGACCAAGCTAGTGTCTTAGCTAAGGTATCTCTGTCTGTTTCTTCTTTTCCTTCTCTTCTTTCTTTTTTCTCTCTCTTTCCCAAGGCCAGAGGAGCGAGTAGGAAGAGAAAGAAGAAACAGGATGAAGGTGGAGCCATTCGCTCCTCTCTCTCCATATCATTCAGATAGACGTACCTCTCTATAGATGTGCGTATGTATGGCTATGTATGCCCTGGGGATGTCTGTATGTAGGTGTCTGCGTCGAGATGTATATGTATACGAATATAGATGCCTATGTGTATGTATATGTGTTGTGTAGTGTATATACATATGTACGCGTATACGTCTTCCTCAGATACGTAATGGCAGGTATCTCTTCCGTTATATAGCTTACGTAGCTTCACCTTCTTCTTTCTTTGTCTAGTCTTCTTCATATAGGGAAGGAGGAGGCCCTGCAGTTTGTCCAGGGAGAGATTTTATCTTTCTCGATACAATCATGACTTCCTTTTGTTTCATCCACCAACTACCAGTTAACAGGTCAGCACATGTTTCCCTGTACATACATACATGCATACATACGTATACATTATGTATAAATCACTTCTCTCTTCTTCTTTCTCTTCTTTGTATTCACATTACATCTATCTTTAATCTATCTCTGATCTATCTTTAATCTATCTATCTTTACTCGATCTGTTTGGCTATTTGTAGGCTCGATTACCTGCGTCATGTCTCAAAGAAGAAGAAGAACCATCACTAGATCAGAGAGAGGAAGTCCCTCTTCCTTCTTCTTCCTCCTCCTCGTCTTCTTCTTCTTCTGTGTGCAAGGCAAAGAGATCTATTTCTCAAGCGTCTTGCTCTGATAGAGATGAATCTACCCCTTCAGGTACTACTCGTCAAACTACTAGCATGAATGATGCGCAACTCCCACAAGGACGGAGAACATCGCCTCGCCTAAGAAATAAATCCATCTCTTCTTCTTCTTCTCCCCCGTCCGCATCAGCATCTTCTGGCTCGGTGGAGACAGAGACAGACACGAAGAGGAGATCTAGCACAACAGATGGTACTCCTGAGTCCCCTGGAGTGAGGAAAGAGAAAGAGAAGTTCGCAAGCTCTTCTTCAGCTACGTCGGCTGTAGAGGGAGACGCGGAAGGAAGAATGTTCGATTGCCCTATCACTACCTTACGGGTCCCTTTAGAAGAGACAGCGGCTTTACCCTGCGGCCACCGATTCTCTAATGAGTAAGAAAGAGAGAAAGAAAGACGAAGAAGAAGAAGAAACATGAGTAGTCTTCATCCACTTTCAGAAGATGGTCCATGTGCAGGAAGGGAGAGAGAGGAAAGAGGTCAAGTTCTTTCCTTCTCTCAGGTGCGAAGGTAGTGGTAGGAGTACGTCTACGACATGCATGTATCACGTGCATCCTGTGCATATCATAGACATAAGATAAAAATGAGGTAGAGGATCTCCTATCTATCTCTAATTCATCTATCTCTCTATTTTTAAACTATTCATCTACCTATCTTTATCTATCTATCTACCTATCTATCTATCTTTAGTCTATCTCTTTATTTCTCTTTAATGTGTATGTCTATCTATCTCCGATCTATTTATCCATCTATCTTCAATCACTTTTCAATCTATCAGTGGGTTCTCACGTTTTTCGTGGCGTGCAGGGGGGGTCTTTGTCGTTTCCCTCGATTCATGTCTATCCCATGGGAGTGTACGTACAGGTGCTGGCGGATGTACCTGAAAGCCGCCTTAGATGAAGGGCCTGAAAGCGCTGTGGAGAAAAGGTAAGTAAAGAGAAACGAATCGTAAACGTCGCCTCAGAGGAATCATTCTCTCTTTTTCTTCGCTCCTTTCTTCAGAACTCACTTCCAGGTGTACGTACACCTGGCGGTGTACGTACACCCGCACGATTCTGTAAAGTTCAGCTGCTCTTCTCTCGGTCGTGGCGACCCCCCATTGGGAGGGTAGATTACAGAGGCTCTTTAGACAGCATACGCCTGTCTTCTTTCACTCCCGACTTTTCCTTCTTCTTTTGTTTACCTGCCGCAGATCAGGAGGGACTGGATGAGGTTAATTTGTTTTGTGTCTTCTAGATCCAAGTTTTCTTCTCTTCTCTACTTTCTGCACGTGTTTCTTTAGAAGTACATACCTCTTCTCGTTTCACACCTTTCTTCACTTCTCATGTCTCTCTCCCCCTTTCTTTCATTCTTTCGCTGGCATAAGTCTTTGGAGATGTACTGGGGAGACGTAGAAGCAGCTTCAGTTCTTTTTTATGTGAGAGCTCTAGTAGCTAAAGACATGGGTATATCTCTCTCATACAATATGCATCTACATCCCTTCAAGGGGGGTCGGCTGACTCTCTCTCTCTCTTTTCATATACATACATGTTGTATAAGTAAATCTATGTATGTGAGCCCTATATGTCTGTCTTTCTCTGAACTTATACATCAGCAAGAGAGAGCCTTTTTAGTGTCTTTTCTGTCTTCTTCACTCCTCTTTTTGCTCTCTTTGTCTTCTTTCTTCTCTCTTCATCTTCTTCGTTCTCTTTCCTTTCTTCTTTTCCCCACTGTAGGTGCCCTTCATTCAAATGCGGGGAGATCGTAAGAGAGTCTTTCTGGAAGCGCTTCGTTCCACCTTGGCAGCTAGATCGACTTCACGATTTCCAGCTACGATTGTTCATAGAGAGACATCCCTCGTTTAGTTGGTGCCCCGCTCCTGGATGTACTTATGCTGTTGAACTATGCGATACTACCACTACTACTAGTGCTGCTCCTACGACTCGCGGTCTCCCTTCTTCTTCTTCAGCTTTCTTCTCTCCATCTAGTTCTTCTTCATCTCCTCCTCCTGCTTCTACTGCTACTGCTAGTGTAGACCAAAGTCGCTCTTCTTCGTTGTCTGCTTCTTCTTCTTGTGCTGATTCCTCGCACAAGACTTTACAAGATGAGAAGACTCCAGAGAATCCCACTTCATCGCCGTCTGCATCTCTTTCTTCTTCTTCTTCCTCTCGAGCTGACAACGACCAACCTTCCTCTTCCTCCTTTTCATCTCCTCGTACAAAGAAAGCGAAAGAACAGCAAGACGAAGACAAGAAGAGATCCCATCCTGATACATCTTCATCCTCTTCTTCGTCTTCTTCTTCTTATGTGCGTGAGGTCTCTCAGTTTTCCTATGCAACCCATCGAGGGACAGGGAACGGGCTCCAAGGAGGAGACGTGAGCTGTGCATGCGGCATGCGGTTTTGTTTGTATTGCGGGGAGGAGCCTCATCGACCTGTTCCTTGCGAGATCATTCGGAATTGGCTCTTAAAGAACCAGAGCGAGGCAGATAATATGACGTGGATTCTCGTCCATACAAAGAATTGCCCTAGATGTAAACAGCCAATTGAGAAAAATCAAGGCTGCATGCACATGACCTGTCGGTGTGGCTATGAATTCTGCTGGTTATGCCTGGGTGACTGGAAGAAGCATCAGACAAGTAATTTCTATCGATGCAATATCTACGAGCAAAGACCTCCGGACCCAAATGAAGAAAAGAGGAAAAAAGCTGAAGAATCTCTTGAAAGATATGCACATTACTTCGAAAGGTAAGCGGGAGAAGAGACACTGGGGAGAGGAAAAAAGAAAAGAAAGAAAGAAAGAGAAGGGATATGAGGAAAGAAGGGCAGAGACTGCTAAGAACATAGATAGATACAGAAATAGACAGATTGATAGATAGATAGACAGATAGATTAAAGATAGATAGACAGACAGACGGTCTATCTCTCTCTTCTTGTCTTTCTCTCCGGGTCTCCATGATTGCCTTAACTAGTGTGGGTATCTCCCCCGGACGGATGCTCCTGTCGTGATGTATAGACGCCTGGCTTCCTTTCTCGAGCTGTAGTCTATGTGTCTTCGATGTATCTTGACTCTATCTCCCTCCAGGGAATCTCTCAGTACCGATGGATCTCTTTCATATCTATCTATCTATTCTTTCTTTCTTTCTTTCTGGGCAAGCCCCCGTCTTTGGTGCAAAGCAATTTTTTCTTTCGCTTCCTCCTTCACAGCCAGAGTGTTGCTAGTAAAGAAGCTTTTCTCTCTCTCTCTTTCTCTCTTTTTCTTCGCCCCCCCTATTTCACCGGTCTTTCTTATCTTTCGGTAGGGCCTCTGTCTAGAAGCGAAGGAAGAGGCGAAGGTAACGAATCGAAGTGTAAATGTCGAGTTTCATTCGCAGAAGACCTTGGAAGTAATTACAGGAATAGCACTTTTCCCTGACTCTACAGAATTCTCCCACTGGTCGCTTTCTTTCGTTTGTCTTCTTTGGATCGATTCTTCTCTTGTCTATCGAATTTTCATCTCTCTTGATTGCATGCCCTTCTTTTCCGCCCTCCCTCGCTCCCTCCCTTGCTTCTTCTTTTCTTCCCCTCTTTCTTCCTTTCTATCTCTCGCTCCTCTTTTTCTTTCTTTCTTCAACTCCACCAGGTGTGTCCTTCGCGAACACCTTATCTCCATCATCTCTATATTATCTTGTCTCTCTCCCTCTCTTTTCTTTCATCTCTCTCTCTCTCTCTTTTCTTTCATCTCTCTCTCTCTCTCTTTTCTTTCATCTCTCTCTCTTTTCTTTCATATCTCTCTCTCTCTTTTCTTTCATATCTCTCTCTCTCTCTTTTCTTTCATATCTCTCTCTCTCTTTTCTTTCATCTCTCTCTCTCTTTTCTTTCATCTCTCTCTCTCTCTTTTATCATTCCTTGCGTTCTTTGTGTGCCCCCTTGTTTGTCTTCTTCTTCTTTTTGCCTCTTCTCTGTGTAGATACGGAGCGCATTCGCACGGCCAGAGGGTTGCCTCAGAGAGACAAATCGCGCAGATGCTGAAGCACATGAGAGCTCTCTCTCAGAGAACGTTACGTGACGTCTCCGAAGTGGAATTTCTCGAGAACGCAGTCAAGCAGATTGTCGAGTGTCGTCGTATGTTGAAGTGGTCGTACGCCTTTGGTTTCTTTGCTGAATGGCCCGAAGCACATCGCAAGGATCTCTTCGAGTATCACCAAGGTCAGCTCGAAAGAAGTCTCGATCTTCTCCAAGAGAAAACAGAAACCTTCGATCCGGACGATTTCTTGGAAGGAGGAGAAGATGGTCTTCATAGATTACAAATCTTCAAAGCTGAGCTAATTGATCTTACACGGGTTATAGGCGGATTCTTCAGAAATATATGCACCGTCTTCGAGGATGAATTCTGTACCTAGTAGGAGGAGGAGATGAGGAGATGAGGAGGAGGAGGATTACAAGCGAGGCCCGCGACAGAGAAGGAAGAGAAAGCAAAAGAAGAAGAAAGAGAAGGAGGTAGAAGACTGGGGAAGAGAGACAGAAAGAAAGAAAGAAAGAGAACAAGAGAGTGAAGGAGACGTGAAAAAGGTGCGATGGTTGGAGGGGGGGATAGAGTTGCTGTGGGTTCGATTCCTGGGAGGTGTCAATGAGGTAAAGACGACATTATATAGCAGATTTCTTATAGGCGAGGGGTAGGTGAGGGAATGAAGAGAAGAAGATCTCCTTCTTCTTCTTCTTCTCTTGCTTTTTGTAGTGGCGCATCTTCTTGGCAAATTGATGAGAGAGAAGGAGGAGGAAGAAAAAGAGAGAGAGAACTACAAGAAGCTAGAAGGAGTTAAGTGGGAGGAGACCATTGAGGGGGGAGAAGAAGAGACAAGAGAGGGTGGAGTAGGATGGATAGGAAGAGAAAGAGGGAACGTTTTGAGAGAGAAAAAGAGAAAATGAATAAGAACAGCGAACAGGAAAGAAGAGAAGGAACAAAACGACGGAATGATGAGAAAGGGATTGAGTGCATGCATTGAAATAGAAAGAAAAAGATTAACTTGTATATGCACTCCAAGGAACATCCAAACGGGGAGACTCTCTTCCTGCTTTCTTCACTCGGTTTTCTTGAATCTGCTCTCTCTTTCTCTCTTTTGTCTTTACTACTGAAGGTTCCCTTCTAGAATAGATGAATTTTATCTCACTTGATCAATGATGTAGGGGCGCCTCCTCTTACTAAAACTACTACCATACCGTGGGGTGTATGTACAGCGGCTACTAGAAGTCGTAACTAGCTCTCTGTCTTTTTCCTTCTTTGTTGGTACGTAGAACGCGTGGTGTTTTAGGTGGGGAAGACGTTCCTTTCCTTCTGTAGAGAAGTTCCTTGCCTCGCATCTTAGGTGTTAGAGGGTAGATCAAGAGCTTCTTCTTCTCTCTCTTCTGATAAGAAGAGAGGCTTCAAACAACCTGAAGAAGGGCCGGGCGTCAGGAGATGAAGAAGATAAAGAAACGGATCTTCTCTCTTACTCTTAGAAAAAGAAAAGAAAGAGTGGAGATGATCTCTTTGCATGCATGCCCGGGGAGGCACAGAAAAGGAGAAGTCTTCTTTGTATCTTCGTCTTTTCGTTTATCTTCTCTTAATCACCCGTATGAGTTAATTCTTGTCTCATTCAGAGTCAATCAGGGAGGTTTTCTGTCTGATCGGAAATTTTCCAAGGTGAATCCATTCATTCAGATTCGCTTTTCTTCCTTCTTTTCTTCTTCATCTTCTTCTACAGGCATCAATCAAGTAGAGTTCCTCTTCTTATAGCATAGACTAGTCTCTCAGGTTCTCTTGTACCAGTCAATGCTTGATCTCTCCCTATTGAAAGTAGAGGAGCGCAATGATGAGTAATAGACAGGCATGACGATACGATTGGATCGAAGCTTCATAGCCTTCATTCCTGTCCTTTCGACTTTTCCTCTTCTTTCGTGTCACGGAGTACATTCTCTTTGATGGATAGAGATATACAGAGATAGGTGAAGGAAAATGTAATATTTCGAGCTAGTTGACAATGTAAACATGCAGAGAAAGCGGCATCATGGCGGCGCAACTTTTCCTATTTCTCCTCTTTATCAGACAGTAACGGTCGGTTCTTTCACGTGTGCAAGCATCCCTCCTGGCGTGTCTGAAGATGTATGTGTCTATATGGATGTATTTATGTATACATGTGTGAATATGGAGGTAAGTATATGTATGAATATGTAGTATGCATGTCTTGATAGCCCGGCGAATTCCATATGATTTTTCTTTCATTTCTTTTTTCCTTTGCTTTCTTACAAGAGACATGTCTATCTTCTTCTTTTCTTTCTCCGTCGAAACTTCTCTCAACTGCGATTCCCACTGAATTCTCTCTGCATCTCTATTAAGACCAGCTAAGAAGGTCTAACGTTTCTTTCTGTGCATGCGTCATACATTCATTCATTCGTTCTTTTCTTTCTTGGTGTCTCCAATATTCTCGTGGTCGCAAAAGAGGGGGATTAGAGATCTCCTTTGAATTCTGTCCGTGTCACAAGACTTTTTCTTCTTCACTCCGTTGAGGTTTCTCAAAAGAGCTGAAAAGAGACAATTCGACTCTTCTCCTGACTCGCGTGCTGCTGTGGGATTAGAGAGAGATACATAAATAGATAGCTTAAATACAGAGAGAGGCAGGTAAATCCCTAGGTAGAGAGAGATAGATATATAGATACAGAGGGGTAGGCAGTTAAGAAGACAGATAGACAGATGGAGTTTCTAAGTCTCCTCGAGATTTGACTACAGAAAGATCGGTGCAAGAGATCACCCACGCGGACATGCGTAGGATTCTCTTCCAGGTAGGCTGTCTATCCAACGCATGCAGACGTCCAAAACCTTGTCTATGTGGGTGGACTATGTCAAATCGACTCCAAACAGAAGGGCATCTGCTAGGAGTAGAGGAGAGAAAGGAACGTTCACTGGGAAAAACTACCAGAGTTGAGAGAGAGAGAGAAAGCTCGTCGCGGTGATCCATCCAAATGCATACAGAACACATACAAAGATACATAAGACACACATTCACACCCCCCAAGATACACATGTGTACCTCACATACAACCGTATACATATATATATATATATATACATATAGATATAGATAGATATAGATATAGATAGATATATGTGCTCCACGAGTTAGTATACATGTCAGCTGAGAACATCCTTGTACAGCTTTGTCAAAGCATCGTCAGACTGGGTCTTCTTCTTTCTGCCTTACACACGAAAGGACTCCGTCATATCGTCATCTTCGTCATCTTCCGCTTCAAACGTCTTCTGTTTCCTCATGTAGTACAGGACTTTTTCTATGGTCTCCTTGATCGGCTTATAGTCGGTCACCCCTGGGGACTTCTTCATAGTACCATCTGCATGCAGTTTGGAACTACCGCTGCTTGTTTTCGCACTCTTCCTCATAACGAGATCTTTCTCCTCCATCTGAGTGATCTCTGGTAGCACTAAGTCTTCCATCACAACAATGAAGGCCTCGCGTACATCCGGTAAGGCAGAGAGAGAGAGAAAGTGTCGAAGAAGAGAAGTAGAAGAAGGCGGGGCGAGGGTGTTTGAATCCGAGGAGCCGCTGGTGCAAGACGGAGATGTTTTGGATGATATGGATGGACACAAGAGTTCCATACAAAGCTGAATTGAGAAAGACAAGACAATCGATGGATGAATCGATTCGACCCTATCTCAGTGCTCCCTCTGTCATTTGGAAATTCTACCAGGGAAGAGTGTGATTAGAATAGAAGGGAGAGCATGGGGCTATACACTCCTTTAGCATGCAATATTCCTCCTGTTGAAAGAGTGAATGTAGGCTTTTTGTTCGTGTGTATCGGCAGGATAATCGTATACACATATAGAGATATACTACTTGTACTCGACAGCAGGCTCACTTTAAACATACGCGGACAACGCTCTCCGTCTTCATATACATATATATATATATATGTGTATGCATATGTAGTACAGTACCAAGCCATTTGAATAGCTTAGTATTAGTAGGTATTAAACTCATACAGCAGAGGAATATGCACGAGTACCTATCTCTCATCCTACTGCCATATAGCGAGACATGTGGTATCGAGTTGCCTGCATGCAGAGTGTATGTACACTTGAACCATTTTCTTCATTTCTCTCATGTGCTTCCTTGGCCATTAACACGAGAGAGGATGATGAAAACTTCTCTGAAGAAAAAGAGACAGCTTGTTTAGCAACAAAGAATGGGGCGGATCTTGATCCTCTAGATAGGCTGAGACTGGATAGAAGAGCAGTAGTGAGAAGAAGACTTAAACAGCCTAGCATTATTCATAGTGCGGCAAAGACTTCTGTGGGGTTGCTATATCCTGTCTCTCTCTGTCTCTCAATCTTTCCCTTCTTGCCTCTTTCAAGAAGAGCCCTAGTTTGCCAGATAGGCCCATCTGTCCTCCTGCCTTCTGATGCTCTTCTTCGAAGTTCAAGAAGCGAGAGATTCGCAGCTCGATCACACCCAAGCGAATCTGCGGTATGGGCACAAAGAAAGAAATTCGGAGACAGGCAAACGAAAAAGAGAAGAGAGAGACAGGAGATACACAGAGAGATATAGATGTATGGATAGACAGTCGAGAGAGAAAGAGAGAGAAAAGACAACCTATAGGAGTAGTGACAGTAGGTAACCGAATGAGAGACCACTCTTCTTATCTCTCTCTCTCTCTAAGGTTTCTTCGCTTGCCTTCCAATAGAGTTCTTCTGCAGAGAAATGCAAGAGAACGTTCAACCTTACCCACATATCGACACAGCAGTCGGTAGGGATGAAGAAGACCTGACTTCCTCTCCTTAAAAGAGTTTACATATATAGACGTATAGATATATATATATGTATATATGCATATGTACTATATGTATATATATATATATATATATACGTACATGTATTCGGCGTATGACGAGTGCGAGGAAACGGTAAGAGATTCCTGGTGGGTGGACTTGAACATACCCCTCCATACCGTCCTCCGTACACATATTTCTATATATATCTATTTATATGTATAGGTCTATATAGGTATAAAGATACAGAAGTCCCCTGTTAGCTTGAGGTATACAGGTATCATCCGATGTGAGCCAAGACGGTCTTCTTCCCTCTTAGCGTACAAGAAAAGCTTCGAGTTTGGCGAGATGAAGAAGCCTTCTTAGAGGAGATCCATGGGCGGCTGAATTTTGTGCTGCTAAGCCTCTCTGAAGAACCCTCTTGAACTTCGTTCCTTCCTTAGCTGGGAGGAAGAAGCACGTGCATGCACTACTCCCCCCTTCAAGCGAATTCGATGTGTTCGGAGAGCTTCCTCTCCCTGCTGGGAGATTCCTTCTATTCTTCGAAGAGAGAGAAAGAGTCGCTGCAGACGAAGAAGAAGAATTGGCTTGAGCTGAAGAAAGGGATTGACGAGAAGAAGAAGAAGAGCAACAGCAGTACCCGCATAGACGGCCTAGGACTTGGCAATAGAAAGGATTGAAAAATTTCTCCTGGAGACATGTATGAAGAATTACAGCTATAATGTTCGTTACCTAAAAGAAAGAAAGAAAGAAACACACACACACACACACAGACAGAAGAGCAGACACCTCCACACATCACAGAGAAAGAGAGAGAGAGAGGGGAACAGTCACCACACTACTTGACTCAGTGATACACCTAGATACACATATATATATATATATATATGTATCGTGTACACATACATATGTATAGAGAGAGAGGCAGATATTGTCAGCACAGGTATGACCTCTATCATCGGTTACGGAATGTATATATACAGATATAGATATACAGATATATATTGATGTATATTCATCCGTAGAGTAGAATCACATGGGATATATGTGTAGAGAGTAGATAAGAATATAGATAGGGAGGTATTGGTTCGGTAGATTCTCCTTTCAAATCTTCCGTCGGACGTGCGTCTTGTATACATAAGGAGAGATAGCGTACCTGATGCTTTTGAACGGAGCCTTGGCAAGAAGACTGGAGAATCCTCTGTACGGCACTATTAGGACTGTCGGAGGTCATGAGGGATAAGAAGATACTTCTCTGTTGATCGGTATGAAGTCTGTAGAAGCCGAAAGAGATAAAAGAGGAGAGATCCTGTGGCGAGGAATGGGAGAGATTCACCTGGCTAACTTCGATTATCTCTGCTTATCAAGTCGTAGTAAGGTGAGCTATTTAGCTAGCTAGGAGGCCCTCTACAGGTAAGACAAGATGTCTAGACATCTAGCCGACTTGGTTTTCTTCTCGTTTATACAATCACAGCGAGAGAAACCGCGTTGATACGGAGCTTCATAAGAATGGAGAAGGATGTCTATACATACACAAACGAAGGTTGTGTGCTTAGCTCAGTTGGCAAGAAAGAGAGATGTAAGAAGTCAGACTAAAGAAGAAGACAAAAGAACTTTCACTTTTCCTCCCCCAGAGACCTGAGCGGAACAGCCATCTCGACATGACAGAGACGAAATCTAGCAAAGATATATCCCCACGAGCAACCGGCTTCAGCAGATTCTTTCCTTTGCGATGCATGCCTATCACCCTGGATTCACACGGAGGTGTACATACAGCAGGGGGACCTCGATCTAGAAGACTCTCCATCTCCACTCTTTTTCTCCGTCAACACTCCCGATGTTCCTTTTCAGAGCAAATCCCCCGGGTAGCCGGTCTTCTTACCTTAGCTTAGCTGCGATTTCTAGAAGCCACGACGTACTCTGGGTGGAGTCAGGGGAGGGAGGATCACCGACAAGGCCTGTTGTCGACCTGCGTTCTACTCCTACCCCTCGAGTCGGCTTATATACGAGACTATGAGACTGTTTCTTTGTCTCTTTTGCAAGAGAAGAAAGCAAGTGACCCTCTTCTACATCTTTCCATGAAGAAACGTCCACAAGACAACCTGCTGATGTACGCAAAGGCGACGTCGGAGGAACGAGAGGACTTGTATGAAGCCAGCGTCTGAAGAGGAAGAAGAAAGACAGAAAGACAGAAAGAAGAGAAAGATTTGGACAGGCAAGATGACTAGGAGCTCTCGATAGCCTAAGCCAATCTCGCAGACTTCTATCCCCTTTGGCATTCATGAACCGAAAAAAGGAAAAGGAAGAAGAAGAAGATGAAGAAGAAGAAGAAAGTCATCCGTGTGTGGCGGGTGTAGGGGTGAAGGTATGGCGCCGCCGTCACTATGCCTTTCGATAGCGACACTTTGTTGATCTCTTTCGTCTCTTCTTTTGCCCCATGGAACAGAAAGTGAGCTTACGTGAAGTCGACAAGAATGTGTAGGAGAGGGAGTCACCCGTCACATACCTCACTCTCATCCCGTGTTAACCTCTTTCTTCCTATGAAACATACGCCATTCTCCTTCATAGATATCCATCACACCATCGCCATGCGGCCGTGAAACGTCTTTCTGTGTTTCTATTTGACCTGGAAGATTCCTTGCTTCTCTCAGTCTCATGGGAGAGTCTTCGCCTCTTGTCGATTCTAGCGAGGGCTCTCGCTGACTCTATAGGGGAGATGAAGCTGTCTGTGTATGGCTTGCATGGGGGAGACGAGGATGGCTATCTTCATTAAAGGAGAATAGACGACTGAAGATCTGGCGGAAAAGAAATACGTACATCTATCTATACAAGTGAAGGTTTCTCTTGCAATGGAACTACCATTCGTCTTGGCCTGATATGTACCAAGATAGACACGGGGGTATGTACACGGGAACGAAAAGAAAGGTACGTTTTCGTGTCAAGCTTACCTCATAGCTTCCTGAGAGGCTTTCGAAGCCAGGTGAACACTACTTGTCTTATTGTTCTTTAACTCCTGGAGTTCTCGTATAAGAAAACGAAGACGAGCCCCTCCTCCTGTCTCGCCATCTCCTTCACCTACAGACCGCAGCACGCATGCCATTCTCATCATAAGAAGGGACAAATCCTCGATTCTTAAGCGGTAGACAGCGACACTCTACCCCTGTGTGGCAGGTGAAGCCATCCCTTCCTGCCTCGCTCTTTGATACTACGGAAGTAGAGTGTCTACAATGGAGTCTATTAAACAGTGGTCTCCAGGGGCACCACCCGACTAGAAGAAAGAAGAAAGATATCAGATGAGATTTTAATCACCTAGATAGCTCAACCTCGTTGGCTGTTTTCGTGTCTCCTCGTGCACGTGTCTACATACTCAAAATGACGTAAGAAAAGACGAGAAGAAAGACGTCTCGCCGGCCGTACAGGCATACATATACATACACACATGTACATACATCCATATACATATACATATATATATATATATGTATTTCTACAGACATATTCATTTACGGATACATGCGAGATGTCGGTGAGACTTCAGGTCACGGGGTTTCTATTGAAGCCGTTAAAGAGGTGTCGAGAAGACCTCCTCCCCCACCAGCCATTCTTGAACCGCAGTAGAGATTTCATGCGGTGTCTATACACTCGGATCTTCACCCTACAGCTTGATCCCCATACTTGGGGTTCTTATAATCCAGATCTGAAGCTTTCCTTCCTTACGTACCTTCTCCGCCTTCTCCTCCTCCTCCTTGTCTCCGTGAACTTCCTTCTCCCTCATCTTCTCTCCATCGACGCCCTCCTCCCCCTGTCATCATAAGCCTTCTTTTGTGTTCCTCAATAGACAACTGCTCTTCTTCTTCTTTCTTCTTCTGCTTGTTCTTTTCTTCTTCCTCTTCTTGAACCACTAAACTTCCCTTCTTCTTTCCCCCTTCGCAAATCTCTTTTCTTTTCTGACTCTTTTTCTTCTTCTCGTCTGAGAACTCTCCATCTTCTCCATCTCCTCTCCTTCCCCCCTCATCTCCATATTGGCCCTTCTCTCCTAACGTGGCGGTTTTCATAAGACTCGTCCAAGCTTCTTTGAACAGAGCAGGACTCTCATTCCTCAGCTTCCCTCCTCCTAGTCTCAGCACCATCAAGAGACACTCGATCTGAAATTCCGATAGACCCCTGCAAGAAGAACTCGAGGCACCTAAGGACCTCTTCTCTTCGTTCTTTGCAGAGGGGATGTCTTCTCTCCGATCAGAATCTCCTTGGGGTTTCTCCTCCACTCCTTGGCATAGGCGTCGTAGAAGCTGAAGAAATAGAGAAGGAGGGGTAGCATTGTAATCGAAGAGGAAACAAAAAGCCGTTAAAATATGACGAATATACACCGACGAAAGACGTCCTTGTTCTTCTTCTTCTCCTCTTCTTAACGGATTCCCTTCCTTATTAGAGAGATTCTCTTGTTCTTCTTCACCCTCTTTCTCTCTTCTTCTTCTTCTTTGTCTTGTCTCTTCATCTTCTCCGTGAGAGGAAGAGGGAAAAGATCGAGGATCCTTCCTCTGTTCATGTGCTTTCATTAGAAGAGACGAGGACGGGAAGTACTTCTTAAAGGCCTTTCCTAAAGAAACAAGAAATATGGAACAGAAGGAGGGAGTATCCATCGCAGCTGTAAGGGCACAGCAAAGAGCTGTTTGGGTTGCGATTAAAGAGGCCGTTGAAAATTTACTTTCAATAGCGCTCTTCATGAGAAGAGACGAAAGGCTAACGCTTAATGTCTGGAAGAAAAACGTCTCTTGTTCTCTTCGAAAGACCTTCAGATCTCTGCTGGATGAAAGAGGAGTCGTAGAGGAAGAAGAAGAAGATGAACAAGGAGAGGGAAGCTGTAGATGTTGAAGAGACAAGACATCATGGAAAGAAAGAAGACCATTTGGATTGTGCTCTCCGTCTAGTTAACAAAGAAGAGAGATATGAAGAACGAGAGACGGGAGGAGAGAGGCCCTCGTCATAGTATTGCTAATCTAGGTGGGATAGAATGATATCAAGCCTAGCCAAGCGTTTTGTAGCATGCACGCCAAGGCCTAGGCACCGTGAGTGTATATACACAGACGGAACGTCAAGAGGGACAGACAGATGAAGTCGGCCTATACATCTATATAGAGAGAGGCCACTCGTAGTATGCGGTGTTAGGTACTTGAGAAACCAAACAGACAGATAAGGGTCCCCTTAGTCCCCCAAGACATACACATCTACACCTCTCTCTTTCTCTCTACATATACAATGAGAAACATAAGGAAGACATATGAGGAATGAGAAAGACTCCTTCATATATCTTGATCTGTTGTCTGTATACTGCTATGTAGAGGTGACGGAGAAAGAAGGAAAAAGATCTCCTTCTCTGTAGATCCTCAGCGGTTCTCTCCAGAACGCTCTTTGACGTTCTATGCAGAAAGAAATAGAAAGCATGGCATCGATCTTTCCTTTCGTAAAGTCACACCTGTCGTGAAGAAAGACAACAGCCTAAGATCTAAGACGCGAGCAAAGCCTGACGAAAGTCTCCTTAAGACACCTCGGGATTCACGTCTCACATACAGCAGGGGCGTGCTTTTCTCAACTCCATGAGAAACGGTCTGCTTCGATATGCCTATATATATGTACAGGATATACACGTATACATACAAACATATACATAGATACATTTACACAGATATACACCTGAATAATAGCAAGGGAACCACGAAAAAGAAAGTCTGAAGCACATCTCTGGGAAGTCTTTCTCATATATGAAGCTTCACAATAGGTGTATAGGCAGGAAGAGTTCACCTAGCCTCCTTGTCCTCTTATCAGTCTGCAGCTAGGAGGAGGAGGAGGAGGCAAGTCAGAAGAGATCTATTATTCATTATGTATGAAAGACTTGGTAGAATGGGGTATCTTCTATCTAGTCTAGCTGTAGGTTTCTATTGAAGTTAGTTAAGATCCTTATGAGCTGTGAGGGTGAGAGGGGAGCATAGGATTGGCCTTAAGAATCTCTCTCTCCATTCATCGTACATTATGGAAGTCCTCTTGTTTTACCTGAGCTAGCTGGGCGTGAATAAGCTTGAGAATCTGTTGGAGAATTACTTCAACATTGCCTTCAGAGACTCGATTCAAAACACCCTGTAAACGCGGCTGTAGAGACACCACGGCTGCTTGCACTTCCTTCTGAGCGCTTGAAGAGAACAGAAGAGGAGGAGGAGAAGTTGGAGTTGAAGAAGTCTTTCCTTGTTCCGAGGTAAAAAGATTTCTTTCGGTCTTCTTTTTATCCCCCGAAAGCGGGATTTGCGTATCTTTCTTTACATCCTTCTTCTTCTTCTGTTTCTCCTCCTGTCTCTTCGAATCGGAAGAGCCGATGACTGTATCAGTTGAGTCAAGAGCGTTAGATAGTGGGGCATTTTCTTCATCTTCTTGAAGAGAAGCAGCAAGGAAGCCTTGTTTACGTAGATGAGGAGGAAGATATTTACCTACTGGAGAGAGCGTTGCCTTCTGTTGAGGGGAGAGAGAAGAAGAGGAACTCGACACGTCTTCCTGCTCTTCTTGGTATCTTTGAACTTTCTGTGCTTGTCTTTCAAAATTCTTACTATCTTCAGTCTCTTCGAAAACATCTTCTTCAATCTCGCTCTCCTCTTCCTCATCTTCCTCAAGATCGTCTTCTTCTTCCTCCTCCTCCTCCTCTTCTCCTTCTTCTACGTCATCTTCTTCTTCGTCGTCTTCTGCCTCTTCTTCTTCTCCTTCTTCTTCTTCTTTCTCGTGTTGCTTTCTCTTGGTAATTAGTTGCTTCTCAGATGTCTCTCCTGCTAAGATATCGTCAAGGAGGCCTTGGAGCTCTTCATCGAAGCCATCGGTCACGAGCTCCTTTGTCAATTTCTTACTTTTCTTTTCTTTATCCATCCCTCGAATTCCGAGCTTCTTCTCGAGATCTTTCAACTCCGCGTCAAGGGCCTTTCCCACCTCATCCAAAAAAGACTGAGACCGACGATGACTCTGCTTGTTGAGAAGACTTAAAGCGGAAGAAGAAGGAGAAGATGAGGAGAAAGAGACAAGAGGATGCTTTTTGGATGAATTTCCTATTTCTTCTCCTTCTTCTCCTTCAAGCGTCGACTGTAAGACGCTCCCACGTAGATCGAGAAAGGGCCTATGCTGAGCTGCCTTGCGGCCGCACACCTCAGAGAAAGATACAAGTCTCTGTCTCTTTCCAGAATGGACTTCCTCTTCTTCCTCTTCTTCGTCTTCTTCCTCTTCATCTTCTTCTTCTTCTCTTTTTGAATTCATCCATCTACGTAAACGTATAGGGGTGCCTCTTGCATTCTTTCTCCTTTCCTGGTCTTGGAGAGATTCTTCTTGGACGCTTTTCTTTCGCTTCAGTCCTCCTATAGTTCTCTCCTGACTTTCTCTCTCTTCATCTTTTGAAGACGCTAAGGATGTCTTATGCGAAAGCAATCGATTTACATGGCGACTTCTCTCTCTATCACTATTATCAGCTTCTTCCTCCTCCTCCTCCCTGTCTACAAGACTTCTCCCACCCTTTCTCAAACGGTCTCCTTGTGTAAGTAGGGCTCTCTTTCTCTCTTCCACCTGTCTCTCTAGAGCCTCTTTCTGGCGTTGGAGCTTCCAGAGTTGCAGGTGTTGAGCTCTCAGACTTTTCTTCTGTTTGCGCTCTAAGCGGCGTCTTGTTCTCCTATCTAAGACAGCGGTCTTCGATCTCTTCAAATCCATCGCTAGTTCTTCTTCATGTCCGAACCCTGCCTGATCTTGCTCTTCTTCTTCTTCGTCTTCTCCTCTTCCTCTTCTTCCCTTTCTATCCTTAAAGTTGCGTCCGCTCCATGTGCCTGGGAGGTCCTCTACTTCCTCTTCTTCTGCTATATCATACGAGATGAGAGAAGAAGAAGAAGAAGAAAGAGAAAGGAACGCTTCAGAATAGTCACGAGGAGAATTCATCCATTGGGAAAAAGGAGAGGAAGAACAAAAGAAAGAAAGATGTGGAGGGAGATACATAAGGAGAAATATTGTGTAAGACTATATAGACAAAAATTGGGAATTGAAAGATAGGAAGCTAGAGAGAGAAAGACAGAGAGAATTCTACGGGGAGCTCAACTTCAGATGGATACTACAAAAGAAAGATTCCCCCCTGAATCTTCGTTGATAAGTAGAAAAATAGAGAAGAGCCCATCAGCTAGCCAAAGGGTCGATAGAGAATTCCTACCACATCGGTTTAAAGGCTCGTCGTGGTGCCACAGGGGCACCTCCCTCATGCCGCAAAAGGCCATTCGATACTCATGGAAAGAATCCGAGCATCGAGCTAGCCGGAGATTCGCACACTCTCTCCTTAAAGGAGAGAAACACCAGGGGTCCCTTTTCCCCCTTGACAAAGACAATGAACGCGTGTAGAAGAGAGAGAGGCTTGAGAGAAAGAGAACAAGTAAGAATGTGAAGAAGATACTGAGAGATAGAAGATACCACAAGAAGTCCGCGTGTAGATGAGAAGAAGAATGATGAGAGGTCGGTAAAGATCTAGCATTAAAAGGGATACTGTTCAGGAAAGAATCTCCAAGAAAAAGCAACTTGTTTGAAATTGCAAGGATCACGTCGATGAAAGTAGCATGGAGAGTTCGATACACGCGAGGTGCCGATTCGCCGATTCACGATACATGCAAGAAGAACAGTCAGTCGTGGGGAAAGAAGAGAAGCTGAAGAGGAATTTGGAAAAGAAGAAGCGGAATGAAGTGAACAAGATCTATCTGTCCGTACAGAGAGGTATCATCGCTACAAGAAGGAAGACGCTTATCTACTTAGGGCGTTGAATGATCTAGAGTAACTCTTTCATGGAGATAAGGAAAGAGAGAAAGAGAAATAGAAAGGAGAAATACACATCACTGATATCGCTACTGCAGTCATCCCCACTTCGATCTTCTCATTAAGAAATGCTTTCTCGAGAAGACTTTTCAGCTCAAAACGCTGCCTGGTAGAAATGCCTAAGACGAGAGAAACAAATGCTCTACCCCGTGGTACTGACTAAAGACTACAACACATCTTCCATGAGACAGAGAGATACACTCTCTTCATCTCCAAGCCTTCAATCTAAGAAAGATCCTTCTTACCTTCTTCGCTAGCACCCCCTTGCAACTTCGCTTTCCTAGAGAAAACTCCATTCTGTCTTAGAACGCCTCGACTGCCATAGAGGTTTGCTGCTACACCTCGACCCCTTCCTCCTCTCATGGGCTTTCTTTGATGAAAAGAGGAAGTGTCTCCTATCCTCGAGATTCTCCCTTCTGTTCTACTGCTGTCTTGGAGTTTTGAGCTACGGAAGGGGCCATGTGAAGATCTCCTTCCTTCTTCTCCCCCTCCTCTTCTCCCGCGGAAGCTCCGGTGCTTCAACATAAAGGCGAGAGGAAGAAGTGAGAAGAGTTCAGAAAAGAGAGAGAAGTTGGGAAAGTTAAAGCAGTCGGATTAGATTCGTGAAGGAAGAGACGTAGCATGACCAGCCACTTAAAGGAAGAAGAGAGGGCGACAGAAGTTCCACAGAGAAGGGAGGGAAGGAGGAGAGGGAGGGGGCGTTCTCTTCCGCTTAGCTCACATCTGGATAGAGTTTGACATGACGTTTAACCAGCCTCGAACCACAGAATACAAAGAAGAAAGCTCTTAGGCTCCACGTGAGAATCCGAGAGGAAGATATCTGAGAGAGAAGAGAAAGATGTGTGCTGAGGCAATTGAGGAGAAAAGAACTTGCGAAGTCGAACGGATGACTCGCGGGACGGTAAAGGATCTCTATCAGAACAAGATGTAGATAGCGAATGCATAGAGAGAGGGCTGTGAAGCCTAAGCGGGTGAGATGAAGAGACTGCGGAGATAGAACGAAAAGGCTAGAGATAGGCGTTTCTACTTGATGGACAGGTAACTTTCCTCGGGCTGTTGGTGAGTGTCTTTTTCATAATAGGAAGAGGGCGGTCATCGGAAGAGATAAGATCTTGGAAGACAGCTCGACAACCGGTAACACCTCTTACGAATCAAAGGACATAGACAGATACACTATGGAAACGAGCAGCGAAGGCTTTCTGAAGAAAACGTCGATCGCCTTCCCATCGATGCTCGCTTAAGAAAACTGCATGTGTGAGGCAACCGCACATTTCGGTGGGAGGGCTGCATGCATGCATGCATGCGGAGAGACCCTTGTGCTGTTGTCCCTATGAGCCCTTCAAAAAACAGGAACAATAAGTCAGTCTGTCCCGAGATATGTGAAAGAAGTTCTTCTTCTTTCCGTCTACTGTTGTGTAGAGTAAATCTGGCCGGTAGAGCGAGTGTGTCGTAAATCTGCGGGGGGGTCTCAAGAGCTACAAGGCAGCGAGCGAAGCATGCCGTGTAGTCCTCAACGCTTGTTTCTTGGCTTGAGAAAGGTTTCTCTCAAGACATCTTAGACTTACATCTTTCTTGATCTCCCTCGTCTATGGCCCCGGCTGTACAGACACCTTAACTCACCTTACCGGGGTCATAACTTGATCTTGTCCGTACGTCAGAATTCATCTTTCCGCTGTTGTCTGCTATTCCCCTTTGTCGTTGTTGACTCCCCTTGCCTCGTTCTGTTCGTTCCCAGGTTTGAACGCCCTGTCAGGTTCCTTAGAATGCTTTTGAAACCGACGATCTCTGGGGTTCTTAAGCCGGACTTGTGAAGTCCGAGAAAGCTCTCTGGGGAACCCGCGTGGTCATTCCCTTTGTGCCTCGATCTTCCTTCTTTCATTGCCGTGGAGCAGCGACCGACTCCACAACAGTTTTCTCCTTTCTCTCTCGACAAAACGACACATACCGAGTAGCCGAGAACCGTGCATGTTGGACGTGTTTCCTACGATCTCTCTCCCTGTGTGGTTCAAGTCCTTCGGCTTTCTCTCTATACAGTACGGTCTGCTCGGTCCTATACATCTGTCATGTCTTCTACACCCAATGAAAGAGCTGTATAGCACGTTATGAAAAGGAAAATGGCCTTTCTCATCTCTGTGACTCGTCTTTGCATTGGTGTGGGGAACGATGGTTCGCCTTCTCTATAGCAGCATTAGAAGTCCTAGCGTTTTTGTAATGAAAGCTTAACACTTCCAAGCGAATGAGCTTGTCAGTCGTAAAGAGAAAAGTCATCGTAAAGAAAGAAAGGGGAAGTATTTGCTTTCTTCTTCTTTGGATGACGCAGATCATCTTTCGTGAGAATCTCCCCTGTCTCCACAGCTCTATCGAGATTCACCGTTCTTTCTTCTTATTTCTTTCCTCTCGCTAAGCTTCTCCTAGATCCTCATAAACTCATGCCGACCCCTTCAACTGCAGTCCAAGAGAGGAATCATGGCTGTCGGTTACTATCCACCTATCTCACCTGCGACCATCCTGCATGCATCTTCATCCATTTCTCTTTTGACATTTCTATCAATATGAGAAACTCGAGACATCCCAGATGAGAAGCAACTCTCAAGGTTAACAAGTGCTCTTCTTCTTCTTCTCCTTGTCTTCTGCTTGCTAATCATGTCTAACTCTTTTTGATCTTTCCTTCAACATTGATATGTTATATCTTTCTCTCTCTCTTTTTTCCTCCGTAAGATAAGTTCATCCATCGACTCTTTCTTCTCTATCCCACGTCTAGAGAACCCCCCGCAGCGGCACAAGATCAATCTTCTTCTTTTTCTTCTCGAGACACCGTTCCTTTCTTTCTTGGTCAGGATGACTTCCCTCATAGCATCTCGAAGGTCTCTCCCTCTTCTTTCCGGGCGGGAGTTTATCTCCATCTGTTTCTCTTCTTTTTCTTCTTATCCGAAATCTTCCTCGAATATCTCTGGATTTCGCCAGTGCAACCGAGAAGAAGCTCGAGGATGTCGACATTTCACATCGTCAACTGAAGAAAGTGGACTTTGTTTGAAGAGAGGGATGACAATAAGAGACATGCAAGGATTTCAGACTGTAGTTTTAAAAGATCGGGAGATTTCCCACCACGGGTGTCTCCTTCATCAACATCGAGAGCTTTTTAGAAGATCTCTCTTAGGTCGCCAAGGAACCATACAATCTTCAGAGAGGAATCTCCAGAGAAAGAAGGAGCGAGATATCTTCTCTAATGATATGATGAATGGTAATTCTCTTCCTTCTTTCTTCTCTTCTTCAAGGGAACGATCTCTCCAGACGAATCTTTCTGTCTATCGATCCGTTATCTCACCCTCTCTTCTTTCTCAGTCCCGAGGTATTGCATGCAATGGAGGTTATCTTGGAAATCTGAGGAGGAGATTCTTAACCGAAAGAAGTCGGAGGAGAAGAAGAAGTTTCATATCATCTTCTCCTTCGTCTTATCTTAGCCTCTTTTCTTCATCCTCTCTATCTTCTCTTCCTATCTCTATCAACAGAGGGCTTTCTCTTGATCATGACGATGTCTCAGATGACGTAGAAAGAAGAAGGAGATTCCAGAGAAGATTCTTCTGGTCGAAGTGTAGTCAGATCTTCTCCACTAAAGGAAAAGAAAGAGAAGAAGAGAAGAAGACAGAAGGCGAGGAGAAGAAGAAGGACAGCGAAGAAGAAAAGAAGAAAAAGGAAGAAGGAGAGAAGAATAAACCCCGGGGATTTAACATGACATTTGTCACTTCAGATGGGGAGAGTAGGATGGCATGTCCTTATCGAGTGAGAAAGTCTATATATTTCATGCAGTAGCTTCAGAAGATGCAGAAATCTTGCTTTCTCCTCTTCTTCTACATCTTGTGTGAAGGATAGATAATAGAAGATGAATCCTTCTACATAAAAGACATAGACTTGAAGTGAACGAGAAGAAAACACAAACTGTCAGATTTTTGTCGCTTCTCCTAGGAAGAGGAGATCTCATTCTTTCTTTCCTTCATAGCAATGTCCGTGATGACTGTGAAAGGAGGGAGATACATTCATCAGATAGGTGTAGTGAACAGGCCTGTTTCTAATATTCTATCTACTGCATGTATGATTCAAGAAAGATGAAATGGTAGAGCTATGGTACCATGTATAGACCTATCTGTGTCTTCAGAATCTTTCTTCTCCTGTGTCTCTTCTCAGTCCAGCCAAAGAGGGTGTATGTACACTCCAGGTGACATACCATATATGTTTCAACAGCCCTTAGGTGCGGCTATGAGCAGAACTGAGCTATATCTCACGGATATGGGTCTTTCTCTTATCCTGAGTGTCCGTGACTTTCTTTCTCTCTCCTTTTCATCCAGAAGCTTCTTCTTCTTCTCCCTCTCTCCTCCCGTAGAAGTTCCTCTCTCTATCCAACGACGTATGTCGATAGATACAAACACATCTGCAGAGAAAGAGAGAGCTGTAGATCCGTTTGAATGTGTTTTCTTGCGAGAGAAGATATGGACAGACCAAACTTTCTTCAGACATCTTTCTAAATTAGAAAGGAGTTGAAGGCGTATTTTCCTTTCTTATGTGTCTATACAGCCGGGGCAGACAGTGCTGATGGTTGCCTTTGAGAATGGCGTTGATATAGAAGGAGCTTGCGGGGGAAAATGTGCATGCAGCACCTGCCATGTTATTCTTAACGTAAGTAACGGAGTCGTTCTTCTACTGGCATAGGCAAATGCATACAAATATACATAAAAGGTAATGTATATGTGTACGTGATCTAGGCAGCACTTCCTTCATACACCTACATAGAGAGCTTCTTGTCATGCTTTTCTTGTGTAGGGTCATGTCGATGTATGTAGCGAGGAGTATCTCTCCTGTCTCTTTTGTCTGGCTGACCGTTCATGTGTCCGTGTTTCTATTGTGAGGTGTCTATACAGTCCGATAGAGACATGCATAAACAGCTCGCAATTTCACGTCTCTTGCGATCTCTATTGTCTCATGTCTGTGGACGTACACGCCTTTCTATGAAATGAGTTGTCCTCTCTTTCAAGTTGCCTTTGCCCTTGAAGGGAGACGCGGATAGAAGACACTTGGTTACTTTTCTCGCGCGTGCAAGCGAGTTGTTCGTCTCCTTAGAGATACGTAGAGAAATGTATATAGATGTACATGAAGGCTATCTACCTAGAAGAACACACGACAGTGGATCGAGAGAGAGAAGGAGATGGGTTCTTTCTTCCGTCACCTTTTTCTTCTTGACAAGGAGAGCCTGTAAGAGAGAGATATGCGAATGCATGCACAAGGGATATGTATGTGATGGTGGGGTGTACATACAGCCGAAAGACTACGCGAAGTTTCCAGAGCCTGGAGATGATGAGCAGGACATGCTGGATTTAGCTGTCCATACAACAGAAACGTAAGCTCTTAGGAAAACCATGAAGGGTACTCCCCGTCCCAGACAGCGAGACAAAGATGCGCAGCTAAAGATCCTTCATAGAATGGAGCTACTGAGGAAGCTCATTTCTCTTAGTCTTTACTCCTACTCTGCTACTGAGGGAAAAAGGGGAGAAAAACATTATTCTATTCACCTATGTCTATCCATATACATCTATTTGTCTCTATACGTATCTGTATGAATATATATGAGTACCTTTCTCCGTGCATACATACATGGTGTGTACAGGTGTAAGAGTGTGCATGGCGATAGACAGAGGACGACAGGAGGAAAGACGAAGATATGATGAAAGTCTTGGAATGTGCTCACGTTGTTCTTTTCTTTTTCTTTACAAGGCAAGCGATAGATGTAGCGACTGTCCCTCTCTTTCGCTCGATGACTTTTCATGTATACAGATCTCGGCTCGGGTGCCAAATGACGTTGACGGAGGAACATAACGGTAAGGAAAAAAACACAAAAGGAAGCCTTACGCTGTCCCTCCTTGCCACGAGGAGTGACTGCATGCACAGGTCTATGCATGCATGCATGCAGCAAGACCATGATGCATGCATGCAGAAAGTCAAAGTGGGGAAGAAGATAGGTTGGCTCTTCTCTCCGTACACTCACATACTACAGTGACTCCTTCTCGTATGATGTTCTTGCTTGCGATGTATATCTTTTTTCTCCTCTCATAATCTCAGGTTTCTTTCTTTTGATCTTTCGTTGTTTCTTCTCTTCGTCTGTCTTTCCCTCCTTCAACAGGCTTAGAAGTGAGATTACCAGAGGAGACTGTAAACCAAATGTACAGATGACAAAGAAAGACTTAAAGAAAAAGAAGTTGATCTTATATCTCCACAGAAGGAGAGAGAAAAGATAGAAAAGTGAGGAGGAGGAGGAGAAGGACAGTTGACCTGCACAAAGAAGATGAATAGATACTGCAGACGAGAGACAAAGACGTCTCCTCGATTTATCCCCCTTCACTTCCGAAGACACACGCAGGTAGATAGAGAGACATGGATGTGCTCCATAGATCATCTTCTTTCATCTTTTTCTTCTCCCGTCGTCTTCTTTCTTCTCTAGGACAAAAGAATGAATCGATATGACAAAGAACTCGACTATCTTGAATGAAGGCGTGTGCTCTATTGTTCGTTCTTTATCGCTTTTCCTTAGGACAGAGAGATTCGTCAAGAGGGGTGGGGGTTTTATGTCGGGAGGAGAACGGAGATAGAGAATGATTCCTTACGTATTACTACCCCTTTGCTTGGTTATTCTTTATATCTCTTTCTTGTGTCTCTCATTCAAACTTTGGCTATAGTGCGTTTTCTTTCTTTTACTTGCTCCTTTTCTCCAAAATTCGTGTTAGACTTCGAGACCATCTCCCTTCAGTTCTGGGTCTGTCTTCGCATAGCCGAAGACTCTAGGAAGAAGATACCCGCGTGAGATTTGTACGTTTTCCTTCTTTTAGCTAGCTCCTCTTCTTCTCTATTGCCATTCACACATCGCTCGACAGAGAGAGAGTCAGGAGTGTTTTGACATCTCTTGTGACTTCTTAGAGAGAGAGAGAAGTTGAACAAGTATGTAGATAAAGAAAGACGAGAAAAGACTTTTCCGAGAGGCTTTGTCTTTGCTCCTGTCATTCAAGAAGACGGCTTCGATGGTTTGCATTCTTCCTTCTCGGAGGGAAAATCCCCTCCAGACGTTAACACGTCAAAAGCACCGCTTTATCCCCTTACCAGTTGAAAAGAGATGCGGTTCGAAATCCATCTGACTTCGTAGATGAATGTTTTCTCCAAGAATAATTCATTTTCTGTGGAAGTGATAAGGAAGCTGGTACAGAGACGACGAGACGAGAGATATCATTCCTAAGAAAAGACGTACTGACCTCCCCTGGTAGGTGGTCGAGCTGCTCGCCAGGAGTGCGTCCGCTTAGGTGAGAAGCTTATGGTACGATCGAGTAGACAGAAAGAAGGATCTAAAGTGCCCAGGAGAGTCTTGACATAAAAAAGACACATCTCTCCGGCTTTATCATCAGACTGCTTCATTCTTCAGAGTGCTAGAGATCTGATAAAACTCACCCTTCACGGAGGAGCCCCGCTATACGAAAATCTTACACAAGTGTGTGACAAAGAAGTGTATCGGCATGGAGCTCCTTTCTTTACCTGGGAAGAATGAAGAAGAGGATCAATAGCCGCCATAGTGCACTGGTGACACCTGCCTTATTAGAAAAGGAACTGTTTCTCTTTCAGGGAGTTCACGTGGAGCTTTCCCGATCTTCCAGACTCGTGGGTTTCTGCCTCAGACTGTCCTTAAAAATGAATTGACCGGTGATAGAACGAGATAAAACGGCGGCGCCCCCGTTGAGAGATGCCTGCGTTTGTCTGGCAAGAAAAGACCACGCAACGGCTCTTTTACACTTGTGCAGGAGTCGATGATTACTGGGGAATTCCAGCAGCACCCCGGATTCGAGTAGAGCAATGGGCCTTTTCTTTCTGCTAGTCTAAGAGGATAACCCAGCAAGGACGGACACCTTTCTTTCCTGAGACATTCATTGCCTGCAAGGTCGTTAGGCTGGATGTCTGGATGAGGCAGGAAAACTGAAAAGATTCAACTACGATGCCCAAGTTTGTACTTTAGAGAGAGACTGAAGAATGACCCAGGCTTCTCAAATGACAGCGAGCATGGGAAAAGTCGCACTTTTTATCTGTTGTCACAAGTTCAGCATGTGTGTAAGTTGGAAGTTGCGACTGTTGGTAGAAGGATGTCCCTAGAATCGGTCGTTCTTGTACGTTTCTTTGTGGTTCTACCTATTCGATACATGAGAGCAGTGCGATCCTGTGTGGAGCACATTCTTTAGATCTTCTTCATGACTTCGAGAATGAGTCCGTGAGCCGCTGGCTAATCAGAAAGCTTCCTTTCTTCGTTCTTCCCCGTCGTGTTTGCGCTCCCGCAGTTGGTCATCCATCTGTATCGCCACGGTGTGTAATTGAAGGCGTTCTTTACAGCAATTCGCCAGAGTACTAAAGAGTTGCAAAGTAGAAATCCTTTCTTCCAAGCCCCGTAGACTCGCTACCACTCACTCCGCGTTGATGCGATAGAATGGAACCCGGAGAGAAGTGATCCTGCAGGTAGCGCGCCATCTGCTTGAATGGCGTCAACACACTCCTTCTCTCAACATGCGTCCCTGAGAATTCATTAATGCGATTTTCTTCAGTCAGCTATCTGTGTGTCTACTTTCCCAGTTGCATAGAGAGAGAGAGAGCCATCTTCTTTTCAACTGACTGGGTGTCATGCAGCCAATCTGAAGTCCCGGTTCCCCATTCATTCCCTCCATCACTTTTGTCCCCTTCTCTCTTTCTTTTTCCTTACTTTTCTGTTTCCTCTGATGTACGAAGAAGTACCATAAACCTTACTAGATTCCTTTCTTTCTATCTTCCCCCAAACTGACATCTACACCCCTCCCAGCCCGCCTGGCTCCCTTCTGAACCTTCAGAGCCAGAAGCTGACCGGATGTTTTATCCTCCTTGTAACCGAACACACTCTTTGTAAGAGCTTAGCTCTCCATTTCTTCATCTTTCTTCTTTCAACTTGTCTATGACCGTGAGGAGAAGTTGTCAGATTCTCGCAGTCGCCCATCTATCTTCTAGATCTGCAAGAAACCGATCTACCGGTTTACACTTCAGCCCGACAAGTCAGTCTCTCTCGCGTCGACCTATCAAATCATCTGACTCCTTCTCTTTTCATCGTCTTTCTCTCTTCGTTTCTGAGCCCATGAGATTGTCTACATGTCGGGATTGTTTGGAGTCGTCGTTCCGGGGAGGGCATGCATTGTGCCTACCCAGCTTACGAGCAACGCCGCCACTTCGCCGGTCTCTTTTCAGCCCTTTTCTCAACAGCAGCAGCAGTCAGGTCAATGGATATGTGATCTAGTCAATCCGGGAGAAATCTCGGATCTTGTCTGTTTTCTTACCTCACCTCTTCCTGCAGATAATGAAGGTGCAGGAATCTATTATAGTATTCCACCTTTTACCGACTGGGAGGTAAGTCTTTCTCTCTCTTTCTTCGTGTAGAATGAGAATGAGGAGAGAAAAGGAAAGAGGAGCTTGCCATCTTTTCTTTTCTCTTGTTCTCCTCGAAAACACTCTCTCACGCATTCTCTGGAGCGAGGAATAGCCTCTCTCATACGTGCGATACCCAACAGTGAAGAGGTTTATCTCTTCTGCTTCTTCTCTCCATCCTACGAGAACGACGCTAGAAGCAAGGGGAAAAGACGTTCTTCTCCTTCCTAACAAGGCTCATAAGATACTCCTCCATATATGTATAAATACGTGTACATACATATCTATCTATCTCTAGTCTCGCTATGCGTGTATATGCGGCGGGGGGGCTAGCTATATATACTTACTTATGCGTGTAGTATAGGTAAAGTATGCGAGCTGAGTCGCTTCCTCTTTTCTATCTTAGCTTGTGATAGAGAGATGCAAAGATCTCTCTCTATTCTCTCCGTTTCTTCGTGCGCTCCCCCTTCCTGCAGTTCATGGGCGTTTTGACGAATAATAAGCCAAGTGTCCTTCTCTCTCCAGGTTGGTGAGTATCTTTTTGTGTCCTCGCTCTAACGTGCTTCTCATTGCAAAGCACGTCTGTATCTCTCTATAGCTATCGATGGATCTGTTCATCTGTCTTTCTATCTATCAATCTCTCCGTGTACCTGTTGACGGGCAGAACAACCCTGCGTGCGTGGGTATTGCAATTGAAGGTCTTGCCTCCCTGTAGAGTTTCTAAAGCGTCCGCCTTTCTTGATAGAAGGAAAATTCCCTTCGATTCTCGTGATGAAAAGATCCCCCCTCGTCATCTTGTATGTCTCTCTCTTGTGGTTTCTCTAACATTCATGTAAAACATGCGCTCTTGACTCGTCGTGTATACACACCACCGCCAGGCATAATAGTAGTAGTCATCATAATAGTAGTAGTCGTAATAGTAGTAGTCATAATAGTAGTAGTCGTAATAGTCTGTCCTCCTGTTTCACCTTCTATCTCACATTGAGCTGTCTTGCTTTCTTCTGTGTTATTCTCGCCCAGAAAGAGATTTTCTTCTTTTCTTTCAAAGAGAGAGAGAAGGTCTCTTTCCTAACCCTAAACCCTAACGTCTACTGCTTACAAGCAGGTGCTCGTCTTGTGAAGATTTCTTGTTTGGGGCTTTAAGCAATGGAAGAGAAAGCACTTGAGATGAACAACTGGAGATAGGCATGGTGAGGTGCTCTCGTGTATATACACTAGCTTGCATGCGTTCGTCGTCTTGACGTTCTATGCGTGCAGGTCTTTCTTACCGCACACAAGCCAACTTCCTCTCTTGAAGATAGGAATGTAAGTGACTGTTTCTATTTCTCCTTACGAAAAGGAGTTCTTTGAGAGAAGTTGCTTCAAGTCGTGAGAGTGAAGGCAGTAGACGTGCGTGAGGGTGGACGCATAGTCCTCTCATAAAATGTGTTTCTCTCTCCTCTTCCGACCAACTCTATACACACGTACATGGAGAGACGGCAGGTGTCTACGCAGAGGTGGAGAGATAAGGGGTAAACGGGGGTGTGTGTGTGGAGATACATCGTTATGAAGCTCTTCATACGAAGAAGAAAGAGGAGATTCTTTGGATCTGCTGTGTTTTATGACCCTTGGGAGGTAGAAATGAAATGAGATGTGAGACTGGATGTCATCTGGTCATGATCTCTTCACCCTTTTGGTTTGCAGTCTTGTCTATGGCTCCTCCTTTTCTTCTTTTCTACAAAGCAAAGATGGGTGAGGGATGTCTGTGTGGCTCAACGAATGGATAAGACGAAGAAGAAGAGTAGAAGAAGTTTGAGATGTCCTTGTGATAGATATTGCAGGGTGATAGGATCTCTCTCTGATGACTTGTATGGGTTGTCAGGATTTTCTTCTCTTTCCTGTTTCATCGTTTCTCTCGCTTCTTGTCGTTTCTTTCCTTCGCCTACAGCTCCATCGAGAGTGCGCCGGTTCTCCAAGAGAAGTTAATTACAAAGCCTCCTCCAGATGTGAAGAAGGAATACGCCCGTCGGGTTGCCCTTAACCTTTATAGGTCAGTTCTCTATCCCACCATAAAGAAGAGTCAGTTTATCCCAAGCTTTCTTGTCATTCACACAGTCTTCTTGAAGGCTGACAACTCTTCCTATGTTCTTCGTGCTTCCCTTGGGGTGGCATGCGTTTGCGCTACTTCATAATCCCCGACTCTGTGGTGCCTGGACCCGGTTACTATCATTCTTCACCTTCAGAGTTTGTGTGTGAAGTGAGATGCGCTACGTTTTCACCTCATTTGTCAGAATGTTAAGGAATTTCTTTATTCTTGAGCATGCTGACCGCGTCTGCAAAAGAGAGGGATGGATGAGACACGCACCTGCGGCCTTCACTCGGTGTGATTTGCTTGAGATGCTGCCTAGGCAGTCTTTATTCGTTTCCCCTCTCCGTTTTATATGAAGCATCCACTCGAAAAACGGTTAACAACATACTAATTGGCCTGCGGCATATGCGCTTTCCTTCGCTCGTTCTTTTTCTCCACCCCCAGGTATATAGAGTCCTTTCAAGGGGGAGCAGCGATGCCGCTGTTAGACCAGTGGTTCCAACGGTAAGCGTTCTGAGCTTTCTTTCTCACTTCCCAGCTAGGCATGTGAGACGTAGTGGGGAGGTCAAGGTTGTTTGACCGAAGAAAAGACTGAGACGTACAGACAGACCTTTGCGTGTAGTTCAAGAGGTGTCCTTATAGGCCGGACATGAAACAGAAGCAGAATCGTGAAGTTCGCTCGTGCAGAAAGAAATTAGGTAGACAGGAGTTGGTCTGTGGAGACGTAGATGACTGCCGTTGAAAGAGCAAGGACAAGTGCGTTAGAAATAAGCAGTAGAAAATCGAGACTCTCCGGGGTGAAAGGGTCGTAACGTCACATGAGGTAGGCTGATGAGAAAAGCTACTTTGTTGGTACTGAAGCAAAAAACCTCTCTCAGAGGATCTTTTGTTGCGTGCGCATATACCTACTGTTGGGTGAGAGAATTCTCAGACTGATCTTGACGCCAAGAGGCGTGAAGTGGGATGTGCAGATTGCTAATGTGGGTTGCCGAACATGCAGCTGTACAGCTTTTGACAACTAACACGGCAGTTTTGCGGCATGACGTGTTTACGACCATCCAGCTGAGCCGCCTGTCTTGTGGTACTGTTAGTAGTGAGCACCGTGTAGGGAAGGATGGCCACCCGAGCCATGCACCTGCATGGAAGAGAGCGTTTACGTACTCTCCTGTCTGTCTTTTACGTTGTGCAGCTTCGAAGCTCGCTATCAACGAGACCCTAATTTCGTAATGAAAAGCGAGTAGCCTGACCTCCCGGAGCAGTTCTGATATCCACTTGGGGGCCCTGTGGCTTAGGGGTTGCATGCGCTACTTTAATCGTGAGTTCACAGCCGTGAACAAGACTTTTTGGATGTCAGTGGGTTTCTCGAAGAGTTGCGTGGTGGCAGCGTGTGTGGCAGCTTCATACTTATGAGTATACGTTAAAACAGCGTTCCCTGTCAGGAAGAAACACATGCGGCAAGGGCGGTTGTTCCCTAGTTCGAAAGACGGGAATATGTTCTTTCTTTTCCCGCGTGTCCTGTCAAGAAGTAATTGACAGAAGTTTGTTTCGTTCACGTACCGTGCGGGCGGCATGCTGGGTTTCAGTAGTCGCGCAACATGGAATCCTACCCGGCGCTGGTAAGCTGTGGTGCGTGGTACAGTCGTCTGCAGCAACGCCGGGGTGCGCCTGCCGTACTTAAGTGCCTTTCAGTCTACGAACTGGAACAGTCCGACCGCGGCGGTACCAAAGGCGTAGCGTGGTTACCCTACGGTTCGCGTAATCACCTGTCTTCTTTTAAGCAGAAGCGAAGTGTAACTCGGAGGCTGTAGTATCGACTGTCTTCTTCCGACTTGTTGCTAACTTCCCCTGCTCAAGACGACTTTCTCCGTCTGTTCAGTTCAGTTCAGAGTGTCACTACAAGATAGCCTAGAGGCTCAGGCTCGGCTGCTGCCAAGGGACCTGCTGGCCACTTGCACCCGAAGTCCAGCCAGGTTCCCCAGCCAGAACAGTACATAAGCGGAGGTAACGGCATTTCGGCACCACAGCTTGGTAAGCAGCAGAGAGCATTAGAAACGCGGAAAGCACAGCGGTGACGTAGCACGGTGGAGAATGAAGGTGGAAAGCATACGACCCCCAGCCCCTCTGCACAACGGTGAAGGCGGGGCAGCCCTTTGGTGACCCATGGTTCCAGATCTGTCGTTAGAGCTGCTACCCAACGTGAGGGACTGGGGTTTTGAGTCTCCCAAGAGATTGCGGCAACTTCAGCTCTGAAGTACCTCTGTCCTGGAGTGTGTTTGAGAGTTCATACGCTACGCTGCCCTGGACCTCGACAGCCCCAACTGCTCAGTCAGCAGCTACGACACTTTCGTATTCTAGCTTCGGGTCTAAGAAAACGTCTTGAGCACGGAGAACCAGACGTGAGTCCCACAGGTATGGATCACCCTGGAACTGTTGCCACCCGCCAGAAGAGTGTAAACGATAGCGCCTCGCCTGGCAAGTGGAGAGGTAGACACGTCGCTAGCTACTCTCGCGAAGCGCCTTCGGGGTGTCGACTCTGAACCCGGAGGTCAGGACCATACGGCTTTCGCAGAGAACACGACACCTGCACGACCTTCCCCTGCCGTGCATCGGCTGCGGTCGTCGATGATCACGGTGGTGCGGTTGCGTCTATTATGCCTTCCGCCCGGAGACGCAGTAGGAAGTGTCCGGCTATTAACACACCCTGCGCATGGTCAACGCTTCCGCGGGGTCCTCCCGTCGCTGGGCCAGGCTGCCGCAGCAACACCGCCGGGTGCATTCCGTCAGCCTGACGTTCCCCCTGTTGCCGGACGAGCGCAAGCCCGACACAGTACAGCAAATCTTTGCTTTTTTGCTTTTCGCAGTACAAGTTGATTCGCTTTGTCGACTCCTGTCCTCTCCGTGAAAATGGTAAGCTACCGCCTTCCAGTGCAGTTGGGCCGTTGTCTGCAGTGTGGTACCAGTAGCCGGGACTGCCTCCGACTGCCCTGTGCCGCATCCGCCCGTGCGTCTTCGCCACACGGAGACAATAAACGTCCCTCCAACAGCACCATGCATCGACATGTCTGTAGAACCTTGCCCTCCTGCATGAACGTACGGTATAGTCGTGGTTTACATTTGGGCCGAACGGTCAGCGGCGCGCTTCCTCTTTCGCGCATCACCATCGTGTGTACTCGATGTGCCGCGGCGGAGAAGTCGACGGTACTCGAGACCGAGCAGTTGCCGGGGACAAACTCACACGCCGTTTTTTCTTGGTGAACTTGTGTGGACTGCTTTGCGTCACGTGTGGTTGTGACTGGCGTGCTTTCAGTCGGGCCTCGCTCTCCCAATTCCTCAGGATGTCGCCAAAGAGCTGGCGGAAAACGCCAAAAAGCTCTGCGCTCCAGGCAAGGGGCTTCTCGCTGCAGATGAGTCTACAGGTAGGTGTGTACGGATGTTGGTGAAGTCTGAACGATTGGGTGAGAGCAGGCACTTCAGGGGTGGGGCGACGATTATCCGCAGGCTAGCTCGGCATTTGTGTGTGCGTACCAGGGACAATCAAGAAGCGCTTCGACAGCATCGGTGTAGAAAACACAGAAGAGAACCGTGCTTTCTACCGCGAGCTTCTCTTCAGTACCAAAGGCCTCGGTGAGTACATCAGCGGAGCCATTCTGTTCGAAGAGACGTTGTACCAGAAGGGACCATCCGGCAAGACAATGGTAGAGATGTTGAAGGCGGAGAACATTATTCCCGGTATAAAGGTAGACAAGGGCCTGGAAACCCTTCCAAGAACGGATGACGAGAAGGCGACAATGGGTCTTGATGGCCTTGGTGAGCGGTGCCGGAAGTACTACGAGGCCGGCGCCCGGTTCGCCAAGTGGCGCGCGGTGCTCAGCATTGATGTGGCCAAGGGAAAGCCAAGCAACCTGTCCATCATGGAGGTCGCTCACGGGCTGGCACGGTATGCAGCCATCTGCCAGGCCAACAGACTCGTTCCCATTGTCGAGCCCGAGATCTTGACTGACGGAAGCCATGATATCTCGGTCTGCGCTGATGTTACGGAGCGTGTTCTTGCCGCAGTGTTCAAGGCTTTGAACGACCAGCACGTATTGCTGGAAGGAGCACTTCTCAAGCCTAACATGGTTACCGAAGGGTCAGACTGCTCCAAGAAAACAACCCATGACGACGTTGCATTCTACACAGTGCGCTCCTTGATGCGCACAGTTCCCCCAGCACTTCCTGGGGTTATGTTCCTTTCCGGCGGCCAGTCCGAGGAGGACGCGTCTCTCAACCTAAACGCGATGAACAAGATGGGTACTCACCCGTGGGCACTGTCTTTCTCGTACGGTCGCGCCTTGCAGGCGTCCTGCTTGAAAGCGTGGAAGGGTAACCCGCAACAGAAGGAAGAGGCACAGAAGGTCTTGTTGGAGCGCGCGAAGGCAAACCATGAGGCGCAGCTCGGCAAGTACCAAGGCGGTGCAGGAGGCGCTGCGGCAGCTTCCTCTCTGTTCGAGAAGCGCTATGTTTACTAGACAGCAAGTTCATGGTTTCTTTTTTTATGCGAATATGAAAAAGCTTGCATCTGTTTGTTTTGCTGGCCAGCCAGTTTGCCGTTCAACAATCCGCTTATTCTTTTTTATCTCGGTGTACTGATCTTGAAGGCTGTAGTGGTGCATTGAGCTAGTCAGCGAATGTGGCGAAACTGCTTTCTACCCGTTTGTCATCCTTCAGCAGTCTGAGCGCCCGTCACGGTGTGACACTGCCGCTCTTAGTGGCGCGTTTGCTTTGCCCAGTGCTCTCAAGCAACTTTTTTTTACAGCTAAGTTTCGTTTGAGGACGACTTTTTTCGGAATGGCACAGAACTCCCATTAGGTTCCAGCCTGGTAACAGCCCCAGCACCCTCTGTGGGCTGGAGCTATTCTCTGCCCAAGATGTATCCTGTTAGGGACGTAGGATATTTCTTCCGCCGTAGAGGAGCGGGGACGGTTACGTAGAGGGGCAGGGATGGTCTTCTAAGAGGAGCAGAAGCAAACTGGAGCAAGTCGGGGCCCTCCGGGTTCGGATGACGCATCTGGGGTTGCACCCAGGAGAGGGGAGGTAGTGTCGCACCCGCTGACTATTAGCTCGTTGGCTTCTCCGGAGGGTGGACCGGCGTCAGTCAAACCTTTTGTCGACTATAAAAATATTGCCGAAAACCGAAGCGCAACATGGTAAGAGAACATGACACCGGAGCGAGGCAGAGCCGCTCTGGCTGGTAGCAGCCACACTGCATCTGGCTCATGCTTGGTGGTGGGCATGCGCATAGGCTCTCTCTCAAGAAATTGCGAAGGAGCTCGCGGAGAACGCCAGGGCAATTGCCTCGGCTGGCCGGGGGATTCTGGCAGCTGATGAGTCCACTGGTACGCGAAACGAAGCCGAGCGGTAACGGTTCAAAAGAAGATTCAATGGGTCTGGGGGGCCGCATGCCAGAGAGTTGCAGCGCAGTCTGAGATAGGACTGGGGTACTGCATCCCTGTTCGTGCCACACGTTTTTTTTTTCGAGGACCCTCCCCGTTATACGTCTTTGTCTCGCCCTTTCGACTCGCAGGAACAATCAAGAAGCGTTTTGATAGCATCGGCGTAGAGAACAATGAGGCAAACCGCGCTTTCTACCGCGATCTGCTGTTCACTGCCAAGGGCATCGGCAAGTACATTAGTGGAGCCATTCTGTTCGAGGAAACACTTTACCAGAAAAGCCCCTCGGGCGTGCCGATGGTGCAACTGCTGAAGAACGAGGGAATTATTCCGGGCATTAAAGTGGACAAAGGACTAGCAACACTTCCCTGCACGGACGACGAGAAGGCGACTCTCGGCCTTGACGGGTTGGCTGAGAGGTGCCAGGAGTATTACAAGGCCGGCGCACGGTTTGCCAAGTGGCGAGCCGTCCTCAGCATCGATCCTGCAAAAAACAAGCCCTCGAACCTCTCGATTCTTGAGGTGGCGCATGGTCTAGCGAGATACGCAGCTATCTGCCAGGCAAACAGACTCGTTCCCATTGTCGAACCCGAGATCCTAACTGATGGGAGCCATGACATCACAGTCTGCGCTGAAGTCACTGAACGTGTGCTTGCCGCGGTGTTCAAGGCTTTAAACGATCACCACGTGCTACTAGAGGGGGCACTGCTGAAGCCTAACATGGTCACTCAAGGATCGGACTGCCCGAAAAAAGCTTCCCCTGAGGATGTGGCGTTCTTCACAGTCCGGGCGCTCAGACGCACGGTCCCCCCAGCACTTCCCGGAGTTATGTTCCTTTCCGGCGGACAGTCTGAAGAAGAAGCGTCCGTCAACCTGAACGCCATGAACAAGATGGGTCCTCATCCGTGGGCCCTCTCCTTCTCCTATGGGCGTGCACTCCAAGCCTCTTGCCTCAATGCCTGGAAGGGCAAGCCAGCCAACAAAGATGCTGCTCAGAAGGTGCTCTTGGAACGTGCCAAGGCCAACAGTGAGGCCCAGCTAGGCAAGTACCAGGGAGGTGCTGGCGGAGCCGCGGCGGCCTCTTCGCTCTATGAGAAACGTTATGTCTACTGACTACTCAACACCCGGCAGCTGCCCACGTTTCAATCGAGGTTCTCTACTTCCGGCTGTAGAGTATATTCATCAATCCGAGCTAGGTCACGTCTCGACGTGGCCTCCATGGCAGCGTAGCATAGCTTTAAACAACGTCCGCCCACTACGCGTCTCGTTCATTTCGTGTGTAGTAATCGCCGAACCAAGCAAGTGGGCAAGGACTCGCCAGATACGAGATATGTCGTCTTGACAAGTCACCGGCTTCGAAAGGGTAAACTGACTCCTTGTTCCCGTACAACGCTTGACAAGAGAGAAAGGTTTTTCGAACCCATGTGTGTTGCTTTGACATGGAGCTGGCTTTGAGCCGAACAGGACCGTGAACTCATGCTGTCCTAACTCAAAGCCGCGTTCACGTCCTACAGTTACTGTCCAAGTATAAAAAGCAGCTCCGACAAAGAATGGACTCGGACAGGAACTGCTTGAGCAAGGGCTATAGCTGCTCTCCTGAAAGTGCTGTCGTGGATGAGTGTGAGGATAATTGGCGATAACTTCACACGAGCTCGCGGAACTGAATACATTTTCGTAAATCCAGCCTTGGAACCAGGGGACCGCGGGATACTCCCAGCCTTCGCGACATTGTCGAGCCAGTACGGAGACAGCCTGACCGCGTCTCTGAGGGCTCTCCTTCAAGCGACAGGAAAGCATCACACAGTAGGGAACGGCCACGCCGCCCGCTGGCTTGTGCAGAAGTCGAATACGAGCGAAATGGCAATGCGCTACCGGTGGGCCTTGTTGGCTTGGTGGTCCGCGTCTCCGCGTCCTGGACCACTGGCTTGCTCAGTGGTGTTCGAATGGCTTTACCCGTGTCTTGTAGCTGCCGAATAAGCGTTCCGGTGGCGAGCTTGCTGTCCTGTTTGGCCTGGGGGCCCCTGCTCAGCAACGACACACAAGAGGGCTTCTGGCTCAAAGTGGCTGCTGCGAGAACTCCGGCCGGTGCTCTCTCAGGCCGCGCTGGTGCAGTCGACGAGGTGCGCCTTGTGGCCTGTCCGGTAGTAGATGGGGGCACACAGTGGTCTTGACGGCCAGGAGTCGTCTCTTTGTGACGTAGCACAGACCCCTGCGGGCCTGGCTGTTCCGGGGCAGTCGGTCCCTCGCGTCTTCGAACTTGGCTGGTGCCAGGCGCCTGCAGCCGGGGTTGCATGGGGGAAGTCTTTGACCCAGCGTTCGGCTTTGACGGACTATTATATGGGATAGCACTTTTGGTCCGTGTCCTCGCTCCTTGCGGACCCTTTTGCCCTCGCTTTATTGCAGCTTCATCGTTCGGCCTTGACTGTGATGCGAGAGTCGGGTTTCTTCTTGGAACACGTTCGGTAGGTCGGCCTATCTCGCGAGGTTCAATGATGGAAGTTCGTGATGCAAGCCTTGGCTTTGTTGAAGAGGTGCGTGACGCAGCACCTTGATTCCGGATCCGTGTTCCGCATGCCTCTCTGCGCCCTTTCTTTGGAGCTGGGGGGAGCACACATGGTTTGGCACCTGTGACGTGATGCGAACTTCGGTTCAACTGCGTAGGGCGTTTTGCCTGATGCAGCACTCTGTCGAGCTGCTGCGCGAATGGGGCACCACCGGCGGATGCAGTTGAAGTCACCCCTCCTTTTACCAAGTCAACCCGCTGAGGTCTACATCGGGACATTTGTGAGGTCCTCCGACAGCCCGCCACCTTACGAGGTCCGGACTGTGTTCGGCTCCTTCTTGCGGCTGCTGGGATATCTCGCTCTGACTTCGTGCCGGATCTACTCGACGCTGTTGTCGAGGTCCGGGTGCTCGACGACACACCTCTTCGTTTGGCGGCTGTGCACACGCGGGAGCCACAGGCGTCAATCCCACCAGCTGAGCATGTGGCTGGGATTGGACTTCTTCCTGGCTTCGCGTGAACGCTCGAAGGAGACGGAGAAAGCACAGACGCGGTGTCGCGAACGTTGTCCGGTGAGTATTCAAAGAAGGCACGCTGCACGATAGAGGCAAACACAGCACACAAAAAGAACAATCTCAGGAAGGATTAAGACAAAGTTACTCTTGCAAACAGTCTCCTTGCGCCCTTTTGGCGACGCGGGTCACGGCATGGCTACGCTGGAGCGGCACCTGGAAACGCAGTATCGTGAATGTCCTACCTGTGCTTCTTGGAGCTCCAACCGACGGTGCCAGCTCTCCTCGGGTTCGCAGTGCTGGAAAGCATGAAATGCGCTCAGTAAGCGAGCTCCCAGCTCCGCAAGCGCTATGTCGCTCTCCTCTGCGGCCACGACAGGCTGCACATTGAGGGACAGGGTATCCATTTCCAAGGCGAGATGCGAGATGTTCAACGCGTTGCGCCGGACACTGATGCGCAGCAAGTTGAGATCGGAAAAGCCAGAGTAGAAAACTGAGTGTGAATTCAGTAGAACCGTGGTACCTCCGACCGCCACAACAGGAATTCGTCTGCTCCGACGCGGGGACGCATCAATACGCTGGTGGAAGTTACACACACCGGGGACTCGAGATCATGACATCGCAGTCATGCAACCGGGATATGCGATCATCGAGGCAGAAGAATGTTTCGTCGCCGATTTCCTGGAGACCCAGTCCAACGGCGGAATCACCGCAGCGCATCACCGTCCTTGCTGCTTTTCGGGAAGTCTCTAGTTTTGTAGCGAGCGGGAGAAAAGCCTCGTCCGTGCTGCTCCCGTACCAAGCTCTTCCAACTGTCCACTTTCTTTCGTAACTTTTACCCGTCTCCTCTGAAAGTCTGTGCGAAGGTGACGACCGCCGCCAGACAGTAAGCGCAATGCGTCCTAGCCGTGAAAAGTCTTCAGTCCGTGCTCATCAGCACGTGCAGCTGGACTTCTCCGCTCACAATGGAACTGCAGACAGCGAATCCATCAAGGAAAAAGTTGCCTTTTCTTGGCGTGGTTTCCAGAAAGTGCCTATACGGAGGTGTCGAGTGGTAACAGCACGTCGGCGTTCCACAGCTAGGCGAGCGCCGTCCGCCTGGACAGCTCAGCCGCACATGGCCGCGCTCCGAGAGGCGGCAGGAGACCAGCCGTGGGCCGGCCACGTCCGACCCTAGGTGCTAAGCGAAACAAATCGCTATTGGTGTAACCCGTGAAAGTGAGAATGCGTTAGAACGACGGCGGAAAAGACTTTACCTACCACTTCTTCCTGATGTCGGCCTACTGGTCATTGGGGCTGCGTCAACTTGCGCTGCAAGGCCCGTGGTCTCGAAGCACGTACCACTTCGAAGTGCGCCTCCTGGATTTTTCTGCCCAGGAGTGACGAATCTCCTTCTGAGCAGTTGAAGTTGCTTGCCACACACTTGGCACTTTTTAGCCTGCTATTCTGAAACGGGCCTTTCCTCATGCACCCTTAATCGACGAGATACACGACTCACGGTCTCGTGACGTCTGCCGGGCAGCCCCCCCACCCGTGTGTAGCATTTACGCCGACTTCCAGACTCAGTGCAAGAGCGACGGCGCTCCTCCGCCGCCCGGAACACCGTTGGTCAACTAGTACAGCCACTCGTCTGCAAGAAAGTACACGCTAAAGGCCTTTTCGGTTGCCTTATCGCTGCAGTTTCCACAGATCGCTTGTGGCGTTGTCAGCGTTTTACTTTCAGAGGTCCAATTCGCACTGCGACGTCCTAGCTTCGTTCACACACACACACACACACTAACGAGGACAGACGGGAAACACACCGCGGAGTGTCTCGGTAAGGTGAGAAACATTTCTCGCGGGTTATTCCCCAGACATACAGGTGCAATGAGCTGGGAAAGCACTTTCTCGAAAAACTGCTCTTCTATCAGCTCGCGAGTGCCACATACTGTGTCGGATTTCTGCTGGCACACGGGCGTCCAACATAACTACATCAGTGACTTGGCATGCTCTGTGTTCTACCGAAAGGACGTATCTATCGCCCACGTTGACTCCTCGAACTCCCAATCGCTTGTTTACAGGTCCATTGTCGCTGCGCCATTCTGGCGGTCATACCCATGCCTCTACCTGATATGCCCGCCAAAGTCTGC
>NW_027152913.1:160133-173127 GCF_002600585.1 Cystoisospora suis
GAGAATCAGTTATTCTGCTGCTGAAAAAAGATTACTGTTTCTACGAAAACAGTGCTGCAGCCGCGTAGGCAGCACACTACCCCCTCTCAGCGTTGCAACTAGGCTGCGTTGGCATCACACTGATCGTGACACGGCCCCTTTTTCTTACGCGGGACGCCCCTCAAAAAGAAAGCGAATGACGCTCCATTTGGCTCTTTGTAAATCCTCCGCGCCAGGCAACGGGTCCTCTACCAGACGGTGATCACAGTGGCAGCTCAGTCTGGAAATGCCATGCTTAACGCTCGTCAACGCAACGAGAATTAGAGGGTCTCTCACTAATGGCCAAGAAGTGTCTCTACGAGAATAGGAGGGCCTCTAACTAATGGCCAAGAAGTGTCTCTTTCACACAGAAGTCTCTCTCGATCCAAGGTGACACTCCCGTGTGAATCTTCAGGAATGCTTGCCTTGTCTTGGCAACGGTATCTACAGAGACATCGCGAAAACCCCGGCTAGGTAAACACACACCCCTGGGAGGGATTGCTGTTTCGTCTGTTGTTCTTTCTTTGGGGGCACCCCGCTGTTAGCAACCGATGCTAGAATTCCAAAGACATCTTCACAATGGCGTAGCTCGACGCCACCGAAGAGTCACCTCCCACATAGAGACACTTCCTTCTTTTTTCACGAATTTCATGCACCATGTCCACAATACCGAGTGGAGCATCCATCTACTGAAGGGGCGACGACAGCGCTTGATTCCACGGGCGGATCGACGGGTTTCTCAAAAAGCTTTTCATCCACTAGGCACTGACACCGTCTCTCATTGTGCGTCGTTAGAACCCCCCCGTTCGTGAACGGAGCGGAGCTATCTTCTCAGAAACATCTCTTTCTTCCCTTCATGAGCACATCCTACAGTCACTTTGTTGGAAGGCAAACTATCCTTTTGAATGGCCGCTTAACGTGCTAAATCTTTCGCTCTGTCGGTAGTCGCATCGACGGCCTGAATGACTAAGCAGGTTCACATTCAATTTGAGATGGCCAGAGATACCTAGAAGATTCTCTCACTTTCTGAATGAAGAGCCATCTCGACGAAGGGGAGAAGAGTCATTCTCATGCCAACAGGAAACCTGTTTTCCTTAGCAGCACCCATGTGCATGCCGTCTGGGTGAGTTTACTACATCAACAATGCGAGAGATCTCCACTAGGTTTCGATACTCTTCTTTATGGAGGCAGCAAACACTCGTCCATGGCAAAGGGTTTCATTCTCTCTTACTAGTCTTGTCTACACAGTCATTCATTGTACATCCTTATTCTACGCGAAAGAAGCCTATCATGGTCGGCAATCCACAAGCCACTCGAACCAACAGGCTCAGTCACCAGCATTATATATATATATAAACATATAGAGGTACCTTCACGACAGTGTATCTGGGCTATCTTCTTATCACAACGCCACCTGACTAGTACCACCCTGCTATCCAATGCAATGCCTATACACAGATTCAAATACATATATATATGTATACATCTATACAGACACACATATGCACACCCCGTCTGTTTCCTACGTATGTACGCATGTATGTTATGTATCCCACGTACGTATGTGTGTACACGAATGTATATAAACGTATGTACATGTATGTATGTAGAAGTATGTATATGTATGTATGTATGCATTTGAGGTATGGTGACTATGATTTTCTTACTGGCGTTTCTGAACCCCCATCGCTCTAGAGCGGCGATTCCAGCGATAGTTGTTCCACCGGGAGAAGTCACTTGATCTTTCAGCTCAGCGAAGTGTCTACGCCCGAGCTCCGTCCGAGCAAATGCGGCACTTCCCGCCACCATATCAAGTGCTAGATCTTGAGCTAGTCTTCTAGGTAACCCGCTGAAAGGCACATGCACCACGTGGATAGATAGATAGATTAAGGATAGAGAGATCAATGATAGATAGATTAGAGATGGATAGATAGATAGATAGATAGGTTAAGGATAGATAGATTAGGGATAGATAGATAGACAGACAGATAGATAGATATAGACAGATAGATAGATAGACAGCAAGAATACGTACGTGTAGAGAGCTACAAATCATGATCTACATACATGATTCGATAGACACGTAGATAGATAGATAGGTAGAATATGGTGGCTGGGTCAAAATTAGAGGCATGATGATAGTGGTGATCTACGCGAGTACTTAGTGTACATACGGTTTGGGATAGATATCTTGCATGCTGGAGAGCTAACCAACCTCGTTGTCTCTAGAAAGAGGAATCTCTGTCTCAGCTCTTATTCTGTCTCCTTCCTACTACTTCCTGTCCTTTCTCAGGACAAGCAAAATCCTCACGCTGAGAAACTCAGCTACCACTACAGACAACAGGGAATGATACCTACTCGGTGTATATACATACACAGCTGCATGCATATCTATTCTTATTCTAGACTTGTTCTATATACGAGAGAAACAAGCTTCTTCCCTCTCTCCATCTCTCTGTCTTGGAAATTCCATCACATTAGCTGAGGTAAACAATAGAAACTACTACCATCTCTCTATTTCTCGGCTATTATGTAAAGAACAACCTCTAGCTCTCTCGAGGTGTCTATACACCCAGGAAGAGACAGTGAGGACTTCTTTCTTTCACTGAGATCTCTCTAGGCGCCGCCATCACCCATGTCGTAGTAGAAAAGCACCAGTCTCATTCACTTCTCTTCATCTCTAGAGAACAATGAGAAACTTCGCAGCAGAACGGAACATCTACGAAGAAAGAAATCTTCCGACTATCTATCTCTCTCTTTCCTCTTCTTTCCAGGAGATAAGAGCGTCGTGTATCTAGCCCGTACTTCTTGACACCTCCATCGGAAAGAGCGTCAAGCAGAGTGAAGATGAAGGCAGGAGCTGAAGGAAAGAAAGACAACAAGAGAGGAAAAAGATCTTATAGCCGGTCGATCTCTCAAACAAGGCGACCTCTCTTCAGTTCTTTCTCTTCGTCTTTTCTTCTGTATCGCTTCTACTATGACTGCCTGCTTGCCCCTACCTTTCTTTCTCTCTTGTACATTACGGCTGTAGAAGTACTTGAGAGATAAAATATCTCTCTCTATAGCCAGCTAGCCCAGAGCATTCCTATCCGTCTCCTGCTGTGTACAACTCTAACTCTTGGTAGGAAATGCTAGTGGATTTCTTTGACAGAAAAGGTGTCGAGAAAACTTTCCTTTCTTTCTCCCTCGAAAGAGAAAGGTGAGAAGCCCTTCACTCTTCTTGCCTTCGCTCGTTCCTCTACGCAGCTTATCTCTTCATTCATTCAAGAAGAAAGACTGGCACCTACGAGGAACCATAGGGAGTATCATCTACATCTATGTTCTGCAGGTGTCTTCCTTAGCATTTATCCATCTATATCTGTACATGCACACCTGCATGCACGTATCGACGAGCACATATACATACATATACACCTAGAGACACATACACCCCTAGATACAAAAATGTACATACAGAAGGTACGATCTGTTTGACTCCAGAGACAATCTTCTCCTCCTCGTGACAAAAGAAACACAAGAGAAAGAGAAAGAGCAGGAGGTAGAAAGGAATACAGAAGAATTCGATTTTCTTAAGATTCCGAAGAGTGCGAGCCCTTCCATCCGTCATCATCTCTTCCCTGTTTGGTTCTTCTTCTTTAGACTACATACATACACATATATATATATATATTCACATATATATATGTATATACATCGGCACATAGATACATAAGACTTATCTATGTCATGTGAGTTTTGTGTGTCTTTCCTTTACATTGACCACGCAATAAGAATAAGAAGAAGAAGTTGGTCTCCTCAAGTCAGTCTTTCAAACGAACATTATGACAGGTTCATATCTCATACTATCTATCTCTGTCTCTCTCTCCTTCTCTCTTTCATCTAATCGCCTAAGATCGTCTCGCTTCCTTCATCCATCCATCCGCGTCCTTAATGAGGAGAAATCTAGCCAACATGCATATACCCTTTTCTTTCTCTTTTTTCCACCTGACCTTTTCTTCTCTCCCTATGAGAGACAAGAAGAGAGAAAGATTCCTTTCCTTTTCTGCATCATCCTAAAGGCTCGAATACTTTTCTTCTTCTAATAAGAAGAAAGTAGGAAATAAGGGCTCACACATTGCTCTATTTCTTTTCACGAAAGTTTTCTCTTTTCTTCTCTCTGTCTCCTATCATTCCTTTTCCTTCCCTTCCCCCTTCTTATCTTCCTTTTCTTGTGCGTCTCTTCATGAAGATGAAAGAGAGAGAGCAAACTCACCAGATCCACTGAGAGCACTAGCCGCAGCCATCTGTTTCTCTTGAATAAGATAGCAAGATCCGCATGCATTCATTAGATTCTCGACAAGAGCTTTATCGTCTTCTGTACAACCTCGGCCTAGGCAATAGACACTCACGCCTCTACGGATTTGAGAAGGTGTATTAGGAAGAACACGACAGATCCTTCTATTTGTCCCTGGAGAGATTTGCAGGGGAGAATTCATTGCCGACGTCAGTGTCTCCAGATCTAGTCCAGCACAGATGGAAATGACGAGGTGCTTTTCTTGATCGATAAGAAAACTCAAGTCTCGGAGAACTTCGCATGCGTCTTGGGGCTTCACGGAGATGATAATTACATCCATATCTTTCAGCTGTACATACACCAAGACAAACAGTGGAAGAAGAAGAAGGACAAGAGAATGAAAAGCATCCCAAGAGGCTCATCAAGGGGAGAAATACAGATGAGAGAAGAGCATTCACCGCTTTTTATCTATTCGTGGGTAGAGTTTGCTTGCTATACGGGGAGACAACAGGATACAAGACACTTCACAAGACACATGCATACATCGAGATGTTTCAGCCATACAAACAGGTAGGGGTACGCCAAATAGATATATATGTATATGTATATGCTGTAGAAATACGGATCATCAAGAGATATGACCCCTATAGAGATACACTCTAGAGAAGTTTGTACACCTACATACATATGTATCTATATCTACGTACGTACACATATATGTGCATGCAACATGTATATGGATGATATAGAGATATGACCCTTATAGAGACAGACTATAGAGAAGCATGCAGCAGATATAGAGATATACGCCGTTTTGTGTGAACACGGAAGAAGGTGTTGCAGGAAGAAGAGAAGAGAGTGTAAGAGTTAAAGGTCTTGAGACTGCAGTGAAAGAGAGAAGAAGGACAGATGAACGAAGGAATAGCTGCATGGGTGACCATAGATAGTCGTAACTAACATTAAGATTCGCTCGTTTTTCTCCTGTCTATGTTAACGCACTCGACTTAGCAGGTTAAATGAAGTCACACACAGACAAAAGAGGGTTGAAATCTCCCTTCGGTTTGTAAGTAGTTGTCTGTCTATACACCCCAAGATGATGTCCTTCTCAATGTGTTTCTTTGCGTGCAGCCTATAGTGTACAGAGAGGGAGACCACCTCCCAGCTACTATTACTGCTCCTCCCCCACTATTACTACTATTACTACCGCTCCACGAGAAAGAACCACAGCAGTTATGAATGTATGCCTACATATATGTATCTATACAACTTTCTATCTATCTCTCTTTATCTCTCTCTCTATATACATGAGTATGTAGGATATACTTGTGTGTATGTGTGTGCATGCATCGACTGATCTGTGTATACATTTGTTCATGTCTAGTGACATGTATATGTATATGATCTCTCCATCCATTCACATCTATCCTTCGACAAGTATCTTTTATGCTTCCACCCTAAAGAAAGAGGACTGCAAGTGTCTATACATCTCCATCTAGGCTGCCGGACGCCCTGACTGAGGTGTCTCTTCTATCAACGACAATTTTCCATTACCACCGGCTCGAAGTGAAGAAGAGAAAGACGGACGATCGTTTGACTTACTTCCTTCGGATCAAGGATGGAATGATACCCTAGATCTTCTACAAGAGCTCTCTTTGTGTCATTCCTGACCACCATGTAGATGTCTTCTTTCTTCACTTTCTCCGAGTCGGTAAAACCTCTCGCTAAGGCAAACGCCATCACTCCTGCCCCCACGAAAGCTATCCCAGGGATGAAGAAACAAAAGAAAGAAAGAAGAAAAGAGACAAGAAGAAGAAGGAGGAGACAGCCACAGGTAGGGATAGTGAGATCAGAAGGAGAGTCAAAGAAGAGAGTCTGACTATGGAAGGGTGTATCGAGATGCATAGAGAGGAATAATGCATGCAGGCCCTCTCTCTCTCTCTGGGTGTATAGACACCGGCTGTCCCTACAGCTTTACGTTGGGAATGAGATGTCCTCAGGCAAAATGGCAAGTTGAGAAAAGCTTGGGCGAGAGGAGTTAAAGAAGAAAAAGACGAGGATGAAGAAGAAGGGAACAGGAACTTCATTTAGAAAGGAAGAAAGAAATCTGATTTGAAGCTCTTCTACTTTCGGCGAGAGGTGTTAGGGGGCCTATCACACTACGACCTGTGTACATATATATACATGTGTCTATATAGAGATCTCCATACCTATATATCATATATATATATATATAGATCCATAGAAACGCGTCTCTCTATATGTAGCTATAATCAGCGACGTTCATACAAACTCCCCACGTGTATACATATATATATATATATATGTGTATATATATAGTTTTATCTTTCTCTCTAGATATAATATGTATGATCGATCTCTTTCGCTTTTCTCTCCCTCATTACATCTCAGTAAGAATATCTTTGCGTATATCTCTCTAGATCATCTCTATACCTACCTACATCTACACATAGTCTGTCTCTGTGTCTATACGTATGTACGCATGCTAAGACTTCGATCATTGGAGCGGAGATTCTTCACAGCCAAGACATGCGCAGTAGAGAAGACACGCGAAGCAAAGCTCATAGACAGATGAAGAGAAGACTGAGGACAATAGGAGAAAGGAGAAATTCTTCAGATCCCCTCATCTCTCAGAAAGCACTCAAAAGAGCCGTAAGAGGAGCGAGAGACTCTCATATAAGGACAGATACACAAATATACATAGCTATATCATACACATAAGTATATATATATACATACGTATAGATAGATAGATAGATAGATGCAATGAACAGTCAGCCGACAGAATGCACGTCTGTGTGTCTGGGTGAGTATGGAGGGACATATGCAGCTCTCCTGCTGAACGTGCTGTCTGGGGCTCCTATACTTTCATTCAGCAGGTCTACAGACGTAGAGTGTGTGTACGTATCCATCCATGTACACGCAATTGTATGCATCTATGTATGTATCATATATGAATCTGTCTCTCTCTCTCCTCTTCTCTCCCCCTCTTCCACACGCTCTGGAATACCAACGCAAAAGAGAGAAAGTCCTGAAATAGAAGACTAGACATCTATCTATCTCTATATGCAGCTGTAATGGTATACACGCACAGATATATGTCTATAGACCCACACACACATTCTCTGCTTCTCTCTTATTGTCGTGAAGTGAGAGGTAGAGGTGTACATACACCGTCTCTATATTCGTATTCCTATGACGTGAAAGACGACGGCTCCTCAATAGATTTCTATCTTCTCTTCTTGTCTCTTCGATGAAGAGAACACATCCTTCTGTTAGGTTAGACATTTCGTCTCTTTCGAGCATTCTCTTTCTTAATTTCACTTCAGACACACACGTGTATGAACAACACCGAGCTCTCCTATCTTTACTTCCTTCCTTTCTCTCTCTCTCTCTCTTTCTGACGGTGTATATATATAGATAAATCTACATATACAATCTTGATCCTATACATATAGATATATATCTCTATAGATATATCTATATGTATAGGATCATGATAGAGATATCTCTATAGATATATATCTATATGTATAGGATCAAAAAAGACTGTATATGAGAAGGCATGAGGATTGAACGTATGTGTCTGTCTACATGTGTGTGAATGTCTGTGACGAGAGAGAGAGAAGTTTTGCAAGGTGTATCTCTCCTTCGTTTTCTCCCTTCTTCCTTCGCTTTTCTCCCAAGAGACGAAACACGGAGCTCACCAATCTTCTTATCGACGTGAACGTCTTTTTCTGTCTCCATTTTGCTGTCTCCTTTCTGTCTCCGACACTTGAACTTGTCTCGCTCTGTCTAGAGATGAAAGAATGAAGGGCTTGTAAGCATCTGTGCTCGGTCAAGAGAGAGAATGAATAAAGATAGGAAGAATTCTCACTCCTCTCGCCACAAAGAAAAGTTAGACGTTGAGAGAAGTTGGAAAAGATAGAGAAGAAAGAAAGATGAAGCTCTTTTCGCTAAGCACACAAGAAGAAAAGATGAAAAGCAACCACACGGAAGAATGCAAGACAGATGCGACGGAATGAGAGATAAAGAGGAGAGATGAAGAAGGGGAGAGTCGAGCTTATAAAGAGAAGAGGGATCAAGGAGCGAGCAAGGGAGAAAAGAGGAAGAGGGACAATCTTGTTTCTCTTCAAGCGATCCAATGAAGAGAGACAGGAGACACGAAGGCGAAGCTTAACTCAAGAAAAGCATTCGTAGACACACCTTCACAGTCGTTAAAGATAGAAAAGACGAGAAAGAAAAGAGAGAAAGGGTCAATTTCGTATGTCAGTTTGACTATGGAAGGAGAGAAGGATAGAGGGAGTGCTCTAAATGGATGGATTGATCGACTAAAGAAGGGGGTGATCCGATAAGATGCCGGGAGGGGAGAACGAGCGAGAAGATTCCTTGCATTCTTTCTCCGGGATGAGGTCTCTTTCTGCTTTTCTTCGAATTGGACGTCTCAGTGGAATTCCTTGGCTAGCTTCCTTGTCCCTGAAGAGTAAGAAGTGGCGTAAATAGAGTTATTTTCTTCCAAGATCATGAGTTTGAAGAAAAAGAAGAAGGAGGAGGCCTAGCGGCAACTTCCCCGGTCGGCGGTCTCGTCGCCTAGGATCGAAGAAGAGACACTAGAGACAGAGAGAGGAAGGTAACTTCTTTCTTTTTCGCGTCAAGCCTGAGATAGTTGACAGTGCAAAGATCTCTGGCGTAAATTCATCTGATAGAAACTCAAGATGTTGCCTTCTCTTCTGTCAAAATGTCCGTTCATACATCCTCTCCGTCGAACCGGACCCAGAACGCTCCCGAGCTACGAAAGAACGGACTGGTCGGCTGTCCTTTATGTTTGACTTTCTTTGTTTCGCCAATCTTCCTCATGCATTCGACGACTTCGAAATGACTTGGCTCACTCAGAAAGATTCTTCTCTCGCCTTACAAGGGGTCGATCGACCATCACACGAGTCTCGGGGTTCGAATGTGCTCGCAGAGTTTATTTCCTCTTCAGTTCTTTCACGCAGACCTTACTGTCAAACCAGATAATGTCTATGGACCACTTTCTACATCTACATTTGTCGTTCTCTCCGTGCAGTTTTACTCTCTTCACTCTTTTTTCTTCCAAAAGAAAGTAGAGTCTTACGATTCCTCATTCATTCAATAGAAAAAGTGAGAGAAAGAAACAAAGGCTCTCCAAACCGAAAGATTCGCAAAGAGACCAGATTTCTCGGAAGAACTGAGAAGCTCAAGCGCCTGTAGCTCTTCTACAGAAACCCTCATGACGTTCTTCTAGAATCTTCCGCAAAAAGAGACACGAGATTCGGCGCAAGAAACTTCTCACTTCTCTCTGGGGGAAGACAACCTAACTCTCTTCATCTATCTATTTGTCTCTCTCTCTAAATACCTATCTATCTTTGACCTATCTTTGATCTATCTATCTCAGTGCTAACTTTGTCTCTACTGTATTTTTGGCTTCATTTGCATGGAGGAAAGACACTAATACGTCTTTCCTTGAACGGGCAGATCAGTCTCTGTCAAGACTAGCGCTATGAAATGTCTAGACATTGGACATTAAAAAAGCTGTCTCCTTTTCTCTTAGCTAGACAACAGCCAGCCACGACAGATTCTTAGTACGATCCTACTTCAATCGTAGCTTCAAGGGTTCTGTAGGCAGATTAAGCAAGCGGACAGTGGATGGATAGATAGAATAAAGATAGGTAGGTTCAAGGTAGAAAGATAGATAGATCAAAGATAGGTAGGTTAGAGGTAGAAAGATAGATAGATAAAGATAGATTAGTTAAAGGTAGATAGATAGAATAAAGATAGGTAGGTTAAAGGCAGAGACTCTGATTAAAGATAGACGGGTTAGAGACAAACAGATTGATATATTTGAGATAGATAGATGGATAGATAAAGACAGATAGGTAGATAGATAGAAAGATTAAAGATAGATAGACTAGATAGATAGATTGAAGGTAGCCCACTAGATAAGGAGAGAGAGATAGTGCACATTACGTCAAGCTGGAAAGGACTGACAAAAGAAAGGAGGCCTCGATCGCATCGCGTGACATTTTTCTTTCTCCCTCTTTCTTTCTTTCTTTTCTTTCTTTAAGAGGGGGTAAACAGAATGTGATAAGACTGTGAAAGAAGAGACAAGACTGCATGCAACAGAGCTATCTATTCACCAAGAAGACCAAAGAAACTCTCTTCTCGCCATGAGCTTATGCTCCAAACATTTACATCTGGTCTTTCAGCTGAAAAGTGTTGCTATCTCTGTTTATCTTTTACTTCTTTAAAGATAGAAATAATGAAAAAGTTGATCTGAACGAAGACATTTCGCCTTCAGCAAAGTTCGAGAGAATCCCGTGAAGTCTTTAAGAGATAGATAGACACCTTCATTCCCCCAATGCTCCCAAGACCCTAAACATCTTCTCTCTGAATGGATATCTTTCCTTTCCTTTGGATCGATGTCCTCCTGTCATCCCTTTTATTCCGTCCAAAAGAAGAAAGAGAATTTCTTCTTCTTCTCCTGCACGAGGACTTTTAACACGTTTCCGAGAATGAGAAACATCTCTTTCACAAGACTTCCTCTTCGTTAACACGCGCATGCAGAGAATGTCGACTACCTTCTCAGGTGTACATACACCGCCACCACCACCTGCCTTCACCCTCTCCCTCCCCCCTCAACCGCCCTCTCCCTCTTTCACACGTTACACAGACAGAAGTTCTCGAGCCAAAAGAGGAAAAGAAATGAGAGAGAGAAAGAAAAAGACATCCATGAAGGAAGAAAGATAAGAAACCCCCCTTCAGAAAGGAACACCAAGATACTGAAAGGCCGTCTTAACGAAATCTAAGCGCTGTTGCGTCTGGTCTCCCAGGCGACGGAAGAGAGGGGCTGCCTGGACAATTCTCTGTTTGATCGAAACTTCATCCATATAGGAGTCATATTTAGAGCAGAGACGAAAGATCCATTCCTGTCAGCCAAACACATCGCAGTTGGCAAAGCATGCAAAGCCATCCATACGCAGACCAAGTCCACACAAACCTACTCCACCGGTCATACCCTATTCACACATTCTCACACATCTACACATCTATATATATATATATGCATGCATATATATGCGTATATGTAGGTTGTGAGTAATCAAATGACAATGGAGCACATATACATATACATATATATAGAGAGAACATACATTTCTTCAGCAAGAGAGGAGGTAAGTGGATATAGGTAGATCGAACTATGTGAATGCATACACCCCTGGCTGCCCATACACGTGGACACCCACACTGTTGTACATGCAAATTTATACCTACATATACACTATACATATATATATATATATACATATATATATATATAAACATGTGTACGCATGCAGGGATGATCACAAGAGAATGAGTGTTTTAAGGAAGGAGAGAGAAGAGAAGCGCTGCTTCGACGTGACAGTCTTGTTTCGTTCCTCCATACACAAGCATGAAGAAATAGATAGATAGATAGATTAAGGATAGATAGATAGATAGATACTGAGACATACATGCATACACGCATATTCGTTCATACATAAGACATATCTTACTCATTCACAGCGTCTCCATCTTTTGTCTCTCTCTCTCTCTCGATCACATCTAGGAATGTATCCACGTAGACATGTATGAATGCATATGTATGTAGATGTATCTCTAGATAGCCGTAAACGCGACGCCTCTTTCCCCCGTTGCCATGTAAAGACACGCAGGAGAAACTCCACGAAGATCGATACTACAAGACACGCAGCAGAGAGAGAGAAGGCAGAAGAGATGAAACAGATCTAGCTGGAAAGAGAGACTACTCACTCATTGCCAAGCCTATGGATAAACCCACACCTACATAGGCAGATACACATCTATCTATGTCTTTTCGACACGTCCTGCAAGTCTGTAGAATGCATACGTGTGTATATATTGAGAATCCATCTATCTATTTATACCTGTATATCTATATGTCTGTCTTAGTAGAAGACGACCCGCCGTCATGAAGCAGATGGAGAAGCAGTCACTGACCATCACCGAAATATGCGTAGAGACAGGGGGGGGAGACAGATGGGATGTAGTATGTCTCCATTGTAAGAGACATGTGTAAAGAAAGACGAATCGAGTCGATTCCTCCATCATTCTCATCATCTTCTTTTTCCTCTTTATCATCTTACTTCGAGATTCGCATCCGCAAAGACATCTTGAAAAGATCTCCCTTCTTCATCTAGAGCTCGGTGCTCGGAGAGAAGAAGAACTGTCTCAGCCTTTATGCCCCCCATGAAGTCTTCCGCGCGCTCTCCTATGCAACTGCATCGTAGAGAGCCTGTATAATCCATAAGAGACATATTGAGCATGTAGGTGTGATTCGGCTGCTCCACCTCCTTCTGACAACTCGCGCATATCCAGCACCCTGGCGTCGTGTCTCCGTTCATCTTCTTTCGACAGTCCGGGCACGCTCTGAAGGAAACAAGATAAGAAAGAGATAAGAAAGAGATAGAGCACTACATGTATGTATGTATATATGTCTATATATGTAAGTATGGTCGTTAACTGCATTTCTGCTTCCTTCATGGAATACAACAGCTACTAGAGCAGAGAGTTCCAATAGAGGGCAGCTCTATGCAGCAATAAGTACTACCACCATCTCTCACCTGTATGACATATGTAGACACACATACACATATGTACATATAT
>NW_027152913.1:173144-173616 GCF_002600585.1 Cystoisospora suis
ATATATATATATAGGTATGTACAGATATGTGCTCAGGTAAGTATGGCGTAGTGAAGAAGGAAGGGGGGGAGAAGAGAAACAAGTGAGAAGTAAAGAATCTTAACACTCCCTTCAGCCTTTCTTTCTTTCTTGAAAGACAGAGAGGATCGATCGGATGCATGCGAGACATACCAGCAGGAATCTTGTCTCGCCCTTAGACTTATTATGACGATGCGTACTACACGACATGACATAGGAAAGGGAAGAAAACATATTCCTCTCTAAGATGATGAATGAGAGTACAATAGACTGTCTCGCAGGTATAAGTAGATAGATACATAACTACACCAGATACCTATAGAGTATGTGAAGAGAGACAGATAGATAGCTGTCGAAGAATCTCTTCCTTCGGCCTCTCCTTCAATGCAGAAGAAAGAAGGCGGCAAGAAGAAGCTTGTCAACGCTTAAACACGAACCAAAGAAAAAACATACC